>NC_043972.1:54694779-54844779 GCF_902148855.1 Sphaeramia orbicularis
TTATGAACCACCAAACCGTGTAAAAATCTACAAAGCCAAAACTGAGTCACATAACCATGACAATCACTAATTTACTGAACAACCTCTATCAACCTGAACAAACCAACATCATAAAACCAATCTAGGACTGCACACTTGACACAACTGTTCATAAGGTCTAAGTACTTTCTGTGTAATGAGAACTATTACAGTAACTCCCTAAAGGAGCAACCTCCTTGGTGCCATTTCTTGAAAGATTTTGATTACTTCAGAGATGCTGCCATTAATGAAAAAACACAGGATATTAGTCACGATCAGCAAAATATTGTGTATCCCTTGTTCTCACAGGACAGCAATGCTCCAAAAATATCAACATCCCAGTATATGATGCCTTACTCTGGATTAAAGTGTACCTGTACTGGTCGTGCTTATGACATTGTGCATTGTGTAGAAGAGGTGCAAATTCAGTAAAAAATCGCTATAAATGCACCACACTGGACCTTTTTATTATGTGAATTACATGCGTGAGCAGAACCTATGAGGAGCAGCCATTGCTGGCCATAAGTGACGTACCTGTTGTTGATTCCAGGTGATGAGTACGAGTAAACGAGCAGTAGTCAGTGAGCAGATTAAGTGGAAAGCACATACTCGCGCTTGTTGTTTGTGCTACCATAAGCTTTGCACTCCGCCATTGTCTCTGTTCAGCCTGACACGACAACAACACGCAGTTTTAGACACAGTTTGGATTAATAGGCTATTATATATTTGTGACTCTGGAAATATACCGGGTACTCACAACTTTTCACACAAATAAGTAGCAGAGGATTTTTGTTAATTTGCTGGTTCGCCCCTCCATCTCTCCTCACATTATCAAAATGCACTGAATTAGCATCACCAGGCTGTGGTACGTGACCTCTCCGTGCAAGATTCAGACACATACTTGAAGAAAGATTCAGTTCATTTAAATGTTATTTTGTTTTTGTCTTATTTTGCTTTGTTTTGTTCTGTTTTGTTTCTTTGCATGTTCGAAATAAATAAATAAATGCATTAGTTTGTGCATGAAACAACTGACAGTAATACTTGACTGTGTCTGTTGTAAACAATGAGATCTGTGTTCACTCTGACTGTACTTTAGTCCAAACTCATTTTCATTCATTTCAACACTAATATCTGTCTTCTCCAGACTCAGTGGCTGTAACCTGTCAGAGAGAAGCTGTGAAGCTCTGTCCTCAGTTCTCAGATCCCAATCCTCTAGTCTGACACTTCTGGATCTGAGCAACAATGACCTGAAGGATTCAGGAGTGAAGATACTGTCAGATGGACTGAAGAGTCCAGGATGCAGACTGGACACTCTCAGGTCAGGGTTCAACAAAGAACACAACACATTATTTCAGTGTTTGTCTCCAGTTGTTGGATGGATTGAACTTGTCAGTGGTTGTTTGTGTTGAACTACAGACCAGTTCTACTGATCTTCAACTGTGTTCAGAGTCTGTAACTCATAGACTTTACACATTGAAGTCATGTTGGTGAAGTCCCATGCATTCACAGACTCTGTTCAATGACTCCAACTCCACTGATCTCCATCCTCAGTTGATGAATGTGATGTTTTGTGTTGCAGATTGTCAGGATGTCTGATCTCAGAGGTAGGATGTTCTTCTCTGGTCTCAGCCCTAAAGTCCAACCCGTCCCATCTCAGACAGCTAGACCTGAGCTACAACCATCCAGGAGATTCAGGACAGGAGCTGTCTGCTCTAGTGGAGGATCCACACTGGAGACTGGACACTGTCAGGTATGGACTGAGCTGATGCATCCACAGATAATGGCAGATAGAACAGGTAGAGCTGACAGGAACCATCTATCAGAGCTGAGATCCATCCTGTATGAAGGTCCAGCCCATGTTCAAAGACAAACAGACTCAGTCAGTGATTCAGCAGGAACCATTTAGTGGATGTGAACAGAAAAGCTTCAATGGATCAGAGTGATGGAATGTCCATGTTTCCAGCTGCTCTGACCCTCCTCCTCGTTTCAGGTTGGATCCTGCTGGAGTCCAACGGTTGAAACCAGGTCCAAGGAAGTGTAAGTGTGATTTCATTAGATTGATTAAAACCAACCTGAACCCAAACTGGGACCTGGTTCCACATTCTAAACATCTAAAGTGTTCATGAAGACAGTCAGTTTTGTTTAGATCCAATTAGTAAACAGTCAAAGTCACTGTGGAGAAGATTAGAATCTACGAATCCAACATTAGATTCATTAACACCAACTAAACATCAACCCAAACAAACAGCAAAAACACTAAGACTCTAGAAGAACTGAGAAATGACTGATGGGATTGGATTCTGTTTTTAAGTTTGAATCAGTTTGGATCAAAAATGAAACATACTTTGAATGTTTGAATGTTAAGGATCAATATATGATCATAAAGGTGAACTGGTTCTAAAGATTAGATATCAGTCATGACAGGCCCGGACTGGCTAATCGGGAGGACCAGGACAATTCCCGGTGGGCCGGTATAGTATTTAGGCCGCAAGGGCCAGAGTTCACTTTAAACATATATATATATATATATATATATATATATGTGTGTGTGTGTGTGTGTGTGTGTATATATATATGTTTTTTTTTTATTTATTTTTTATTTTTTTAATTTTTGGGAGGGGGGGGGTCAGTCATAGCACTGGGTTGATCACATAAACTGCAACCGCTGTTCTTGGGCCGCCACCCCCTCTACTAGCAAGCAGACGCACCGTGACGTAATCTGTCCTTGCATACGGTTAGTAGCTCTGTACTGTAGCTGTGGAGCATATACCATCTGTGCTCTGTAGGCTGTGGATGGTCAGCTGTGTTTGCTGTTTGAAACATGGATAATAGAAAGAGCAAGGGTGGTGTGGAGAAGCAAGAATTAAAAAGAGGAAAGTTCTGGAAGCAAACGAAGCCAAATGTGCCAAAATCTGCAACTTTTTTCACAAAAACGACCTCCCGGTTGGAAACAACTAATGAGGATGATGAACCGGATAAACCACCTTTCAAGTTAGTTAATTAACGAGTCAGTGAAATGTGTGGCATTGTGGCGTGGACCATAATGTTATGCAATTTAAATAATAGTATGATGCAACGCCACATAACTGGGAAACTTTGTCTTGTAGCTCCTCAGAGTCAGAAAGCAGATCCAGCAGCAGACACCAGCCATGAGCCCACAAGTCCAGAGTGGGCAGGTAGGACTGCTCAGAGAGGGAAGATTATTAGAATAAATAGGCTACAATGAAGAGTATGGTGTAGGCCTGTTCAATATGAAAGGTGCTCTGAGATGCTCCATGATTCAGCACTACATGAATGAAACTGACACCAAGGCTTTGCAAAATAGAAGAGTTGTGCTGAGAATTCTGACCATTTTTAAAATGTGATTTCGTGTCAGAAGCAGAGCCAGGAGCCAGTAGTGATGAGGGGATTGTTCCTGTCAGGATGGAAGGAGAAGATCAGCTGTTGGAACAGATTGGGTATAGAAAGTGGTTTTACTGGAACTAATGCTTGCTTGTTCACACAAACAATAGTCCTGACCTATTTTAATTTTTATTATTAAAAGTGAGACAGTAAATACACAAAGCCCACAACTGAAAGGCAATAGCATAAAGTAATATTAAATAAGCCTGCATATTTTGCCAATGTAAATATCTGAATTGGTTAAGTAAGTCAAAATGTCTATAGATATTATTTTTTATTGTGATACAGGTGCAGGCGAGTCTAGGGAAACTGGAGGAAGCGTGAAAGGGAGAGCAGAGTACTGATGACAGAGGAGCAGCTCAGCAGCACAACCCTGAACCACTAGGCACAAATGAGACAGATGAAGATGAGTCTGTTGTTAGCTTTGATTACTTTGCTCGCCCTCAGTCACAGGATATACAGACATTTTTTTCTTATCATCCTCATCAAACCCCTAATATAACTATACCAAAAGTTTTCAATAACAAAGATGGAACAAACCGCAAGTAAGTTGTGATGGAAATCTTTTGTTGCAGAGGATACAAAAATGATAGCGTTATTAGAAAGTTTAAGTTTACTTTATTTTTTTAAACTATTTTTTTATTTAATATTTTTATATATTCTTTTATTTCATTTCAAACATTTTAAAGGTTTGAAAAATGTTAACAGTTATAAGAACAAAAATATAGATTCTGTTATTGTTGTGTTGTGAGGAATAATAATGTAGGAGATGTCGATGTGCACTCACTGTTGAAATAAATCCACATTGTGAAGCAACCTTTACTTGCGCTGGATTGGAAATATTTTAGAAAATACACTGAATTACAAGGCTTTGCAGAACAGTGTGTAGACCTAACATGTAAGGTTATAATTCCATGATTTTAATAATAATTGGTCGGGATCTAAAGTCTGAGGTATGAAACTCCAGGGCTGAAAATGAGTCTCAGTCCGGCCCTGAGTCATGGAGTCAGAGTTGATCTGTTTCACGCAGCAGATCTGTCTATAAAACACTGGATTTATCTGTTATTGATCAGTATTGATCAGAGTCAGACTCACACATGATCCATCCATCAGTAAAAGTTGAATTGAACCCAGTGATGTGATCAGACTGTCAGTCAATCAACTGATCACTGATCAATAACTGCAGCTGGATTGTGTTTTCTTCTGTCCATCAGATTTCTGTGAACTCACCCTGGATCCAAACACAGTGAACAGACGCCTCAAACTGTCAGAAAACAACAAGAAGGTGGAACATGTGGAGGAGGTTCAGTCATATCCCTATCATCGGGACAGATTTGACCGCTGGGAACAGGTGATGTGTTCAACTGGTCTGACTGGTCGCTGTTACTGGGAGGTCCAGTGGAGTGGAAACGTTTACATATCAGTGACTTACAGAGGAATCAGAAGGAAAGGAGACCGTTTACACTGTGGGTTTGGAAGAAATGATCAGTCCTGGAGTCTGTGGTGTAAAAGAGGTGGATACAGGGTCTGGCATAAAAATGAATACACAGACCTCCCTCAGCCCTCCTCCTCCTCCTCCTCCTCCTCCTCCTCCTCTGGTACAGTATCAGTGTATGTGGACGGTCCTGCTGGATCTGTGTCCTTCTACAGAGTCTCCTCTGACAAACTGATCCACCTCCACACCTTCAAAACCACATTCACTGAACCACTGTTTGGAGGATTTAGACTGGTGGCACCAGGATCCACAGTGTGTTTGTGTGGTGTGTAGTTGTGTTTGTGCAGTTGTGTTTTGTGTGTGTGTGTTTGTAGTTGTGTTGTGTGTTTACGTAGTTGTGTGTTTGTATAGCTGAATTTAAGGACATGTACATATGTATGCACAGCTCATTTGGATTAATGTAATAAATAAAATAAACAGATTTGAAAAATTAAAAGATTCCATCCAGTTTCCAAAGGGGACCCAGTGGTTCTCCAGGTCCACATGGACCCTGTCCAGTATGCCTGTCCAAAGGATGGTCTGCTTGGTACTGATCTAGTCTGGACAGTATTGGTCTGGTCGGTGTTGGTCTAGTCGGATTTGGTCTGGTCGGTGTTGGTCTGGACAGTGTTGGTTTTGCTGGTGTTAGTCAATCAGATGATCACTGATCAATAACTGCAGCTGGATTGTGTTTTCTTCTGTCCATCAGATTTCTGTGAACTCACCCTGGATCCAAACACAGCGAACAAATGCCTCAAACTGTCTGAAAACAACAAGAAGGTGAAACATGTGGAAGAGGTTCAGTCATATCCTGATCATCAGGACAGATTTGAGCACAGGCCTCAGCTGATGTGTTCAACTGGTCTGACTGGTTGCTGTTACTGGGAGGTCCAGTGGAGTGGAGAGGTTGAAATATCAGTGACTTACAGAGGAATCAGAAGGAAAGGAATCAGTTTAGACTGTGTGTTTGGATGGAATGATCAGTCCTGGAGTCTGTGGTGTAATAGAGGTGAATACAGGGTCTATCATAAATAAAAACACATACTACTCCCTCAGTCCTCCTCCTCCTCCTCCTCTGGTACAGTATCAGTGTATGTGGACTGTCCTGCTGGATCTGTGTCCTTCTACAGAGTCTCCTCTGACAAACTGATCCACCTCCACACCTTCAAAACCACATTCACTGAACCACTGTGTGGAGGATTTACACTGAGGACGCCAGGATCCACAGTGTGTTTGTGTAGTTGTGTTGTGTGTTTCTGTAGTTGTGTTGTATGCGGACAGTAAAATACAATACAAATTAAATCAAATCTGTCTCCTCTGTTGTGAATCCAGCTTTTTGTCTCTGTCAGTGATTCAGACAGGTATAAATCCCACAATGCATCTGTACATGTTTTGGAATTTTCTGGGATCCCAAATGAGATAATAGATAGGCGTTAGCATTTGTGGCTAAGCTAGCAGCGCTAACGTCCATTTTGTCAGTTTCCCGGGCTCTGATGTACAGTAGTGACCCCATGTATCCCACGATGCATCAGTGTGAGTTGTGGTTGGTGCCACAGTGCTGCTGTGGGCTCAGTAACTGTGGTTTGAGTGTAAATCCAGTGGTTTGGAGCTAAATGTGTGTTGGATTAGTGGAGCTGGAGCCTGGTTGTAAATGTCGTGGTGTTTGTTGGACCAGTGTTGGAGGCAGTAACACTCACCCATCCATGGACACACACACAGGAGCAGCTGTCAGCCCTCACACACGGATCGGAGAACAGCCTTAAACCCACAAACACCAGGGGACACATCTGGACTCATTCAAATAGTACACAGACACTAGATCTGCTCTGAAGGCTCATTCTGTGGTCCACTTCACACTGATTCTCTGGACAGGGGTCAGTAATGTTGGACATGAGCGCTGACTTTGGACCGACCCAACAACGGCACCATTTACAACTGACACTAATACGTTTTGTGTGTGTGAGTGAAATGACACTAAATAAAGAAATGAGTCCAGTTCAAAAGCACCACACAAACACTACATATCAGCACAAATGTCTGCACACACAATCAGAAATGGACCCCATCAAATGCTCAAATATCAAGGTGAACCCAATAAACCACTGGTGTCAAACATGGGGCCTATGGGCCAAAAGCAGCCCACCAAAGGGTCCAGTCTGGCCCATGGGATGAGTTTGTGAAAATGTCCAAATGACACTGAAGATATGAACAATCATTTGAGTTCAGAGGACACGTAGACCAATTCCATCTGAGCTCAGAGCAGGAAAATACTGTCAGAACATCCACAAAGACTGAAAACTACACAGTTTTCTCTTTGTTTTAGTGGAAAAAAAAGCAAATGTTTACCTTCACAAACTATTTTAATGATCTTAACAATTCAGACCAACCTGAAATGTCTCCATATAAATCAGTGTAATTGGACCAATATTCTGCCTGTTATTAAATGTTTTGTGTATTTGTAGATCCACTGGGATCTGGACGTTGTAATGTACGTGTAAATGATAAACTGAGACACAATAGTGTTAAAATTGCACTTGTTTTTTTAATAATAAATCCCAGTTTTTTCATGGATGTTAATATTATTCACATTTTTAAGGGACTGTTTGTAGATGTAATTCTTTTAATAATGTAATTGGACTTTTTCACTCCGAAACATAAAGAAAAGTTTGTAATTGACATTCTTTCTCAATTATTCTGATCTTATTTTCCTGGTTCTGATCCACTTCAGATCATATTGGGCTGAATGTGGAACCTGAACTAACATGAGTTTGACACCTGTGGAATAAATGATAAGTGGACATAGAACGATACAGGCTGATAAACGGTCCGAGGTAAACCAGTTCAAGTCCACAGTGAACAGGTTCATCCAGTGGATCTGAACCAGACCACTATGTAGACCAGGGGCCTGTTCCAGAAAGCGGGTTCAACATACTCTGAGTCTAATTCTAAACTCTGAGTCTACTTACCCTGAGTTCACAAACTCCAAGTATCCTGTTCCAGAACAGCGGCTTTGAGTTGGTTCAAATGACTCTGAGTAAGTTTACCCAGAGTTAGGCGTGTGCACCAACCACAACAAAAAGCCATCATCAATGGAGCCCCGATACCTGGAGTCACCATGGTAACTGCTGACAACAAGAGTACCAGTTATTTCACTGCACTGGAACAAGAGGTTCTAATTCACACGTACGGGGAATATGGAGGTTTTCAGTAGAAAAGGCAACACTGCTGCTGCCGCTAAGGAAAGAGAAGCATCATGGGAGAAAACTAAAACCTGAGTCAATGTGTAAGTGTGAATCCACTCATCCACTGACTGAACAGAATATTTGACTGAATTAAAACTAAAGCATGGAAGTGAAAATATTATGAGACTGAATAAAAGTGGTGGAAAAAATTAAATCTAGTAGTTTTTAGGTCCAGTCCCACTGGAGAAACACACATATGGAGGAAACTGAATATGAAATATGAAAATATCATTCAGAAAGGTAATGGCAGATTATCCTAGGCCATGATTGTACATCATTTATTCCTGTTTGACAGTGACTAATATACAAAGTCAACATTCAGTGGATATTTAAAGCCCAACAAATGCTGTTGAACACATACGTATATGACCTCTGACCTCATATCCTGTCTATAGATGAATATTTGAGTTCCATTCCAGTTCAACAGGAAGAAGGCAGAGGACGTAGAAAACCTATAAGTAAATGACCTACTGAATACTCACATCTAGCACATATGGCAGTTTAAAATATACTGAGGCAGATTTTTCTCCTTTATCACAGGAGGAGGATGATTATGAGGAGACGCTTTGTTATGTGTAGCTAAGAATAAATCTATGCCCATTCATACTGCATTCTTTTATGGAATTTTGATTTTAATGTGAGAGTGTGACAAGTGATAAGAATAAATGATTGGATAAATAGTTTGTGCATTTGTATCCTTTTTATCAGAGCACAGCTGGAAAACAGCGAGAGAAGGATCCATCAACTTCCACAGCAGCAGCAGGTCAAAGGTCAAAGGGACATTTATAATAAATGTCAGGTTAAGTCTTCATGTACAACTGTGGATTTGAAATACTATATGTTACATGTTCTATGTTTGAACAGTTATCAGTTAAAGAGCTTCATAGGAGGCATTTCCTACAAAAGATGCAAAAAATGGACAAAGACATGTTGTCTTTGGATGGACAGATTAGGACAGCCCACCTAGGAATTCAATTAAAGGAACACCAAGTGAGGGGGTGCATTGTCACAGACAATAGGTGGTAACTGTTAGAACAATATTATTGATCCTAACTGTTGTATTTTTACTGTTAGAGAATAAAAAAGAACAACAAAATGTGAATTCTTTGTCTTTATTTGACTGGTGATGATTGTGGCAGGGGATTAATCTGAAAATGAATTCCTGTAAATTAAATGTGATGCCCTTCCATCCTGGACCCGAGCTCCAGTCCTGCAGTGGACCACATTAAAACACTTTTGGGGCCCTGGATCAGGGTCTGGGTTTGGGGTCAGCAGGGAAGGCTGGCATGGATATCCTCTGTCTCCCAGTAGGTATTCATCAGTCTGTCCTGGAAGTAAAGTGGATACATGTGGGTGTGTTTATATCAGGGAGACAAACATGATCATTGAACAAAGTGTTCAGTTACTTAACACATGTAAATCTGTGGATCAGGCTACACTCTGGATATATATAGAGTCAGGTACAGAGCCAGGACACTTAACTTTTACATATGTAATGATGTGTGCCGGATCATAAATGAGCTTGATAGTGCAGAGAATGGAATAATTATAATAATAATAATAATAATAATAATAATAATAATAATAATAATAATAATAATAATAATAATAATAATAATAATTATTATTATTATTATTATTATTATTAGCTACTGTAAATTGTGATTGTCATTTTCAACATATTAGTGATGATACCTGGACGTTGATGCTGTGGAAGAACTTTCTGTGAACATAGTCCGTTGGTTTTGTGCAGGAGCAGTAATAACAATGTGTGTTCCATCTACACACACTATTACATTTGGAAGACCAGCAAAATGAAGATTATCACTGATCTGAGACTGAGTTTACAGCAGAATGTCTCTAACATTATTTAAAATATATAATTTAGGATTTCATTTAGAGTGTAAGATTGAAATGATATGAATAAACTTTATGTCCAACATAAGTAGGAATAACACATAAAGGTGAACAAAAGGGACAAAATATTAATTACGAATTTAAACAGAACAGTCGAAAATATTAAAGGTAATCATCAACAAAAGAAAAATTATTCACATACTGTACAGTTATTTCACTGTGGCTCTTTAACAACACTTTATGTCAGAAATGAAGTAGGAAAACGCTGAACTTATATTGTTCAACCCCAAATACACAGACATGGATAAATAGATATTCATCAGAAAATGATAGCGCATCTACTCTGTCTGAAAATTCTCTCCTGATGTTAAATCACTGCGTATTAACTGAGCTTTTAAGCCTTTGGGATCACGTTTGTCCAGACAATCCATGTCTAACAGCGTGTTTCAGGTGGGAGGAGTCAGGTGAAACTCAGGGTTTCTTAAAGAAAACCTGCCACCGAGCAGGTTATGTTCACGAAGTAAGTTACCATGGTAACAGACTCAGGGTTTGACTTACCTCTCTTTCTGGAACTGAAAACCCCGAGTTTCCCTCATCTCAGAGTTAACATACTCAGAGTTTTCACATAACCTGCTGTCTGGAACAGGCCCCAGGACAACAGGGGTTAATAGTAAGGACTTTTTCTTTGTTTTTTTGTTTTTCTTAACGGCAGTTGCAAACTTTATTAGTGCATTACTGCCACCCTCTGGATGTGGATGATCTCTCTGGCTTACAGGCTATAACTTTATATATGACATTGTATTGTAAGAAAAAACAAACCCAAAAAAACATATATTTTGTTACTGATTTTAGTAGCTTTTAAATACTCAAAAAGATACTTAATAACTATGTTCTGAAGAGTTACTTAGAATATCAATAGTAGGAACTAGTGATGGTGAGATGAAGCCTCATGAGGCATCAAACCACTTGAGCCAGTTGGTTCGAGAAAGGGTTCATTTCTGGAGGCTTCATGTGCACACAAAACCACCTACTGTCCATGTGTATAATCACAGGCAGCTGGATCTGAACCACAGAATGTGTGATGCATTGAATTTTTGGGTCTGTTATGGCTCTTGGGAATGACTATGAATAACAAAAAATGTATGACCAAATAATTTCTCTACATAAATTATCACATATGTGTATAATAAAATATTATTTAATGTATTCTTTGTGTGTAAATTTCCCCCAAATGGTAGTACCATATGTGGGACGTTGTATAATGGTTTTTTTTTTTTTTTTTTTTTGCCACTTTAGGAAAATGTCATGGACTTAAAAAGGCAGAAGACAGTGAAAGTTCTTGTGGAACTAGGAAGAAGACACTGAACATGTTTGTGTAACTTGGACAATGATGTACAGGACAGGGGAGATTTGATTTATTTTTATTCAGAAATATCAGTTTCTCAACAGTTTTTGGTTTGAAGTGATTTCTTTCTTTCTTTCCGTCTGTCTGTCTTTTTTTTTTTGACACAACCTCTCCAGCCTTTGAAAACAGCCTTTCACATGGTACAGAAGATGCACAAATACACAAGAACAAGATTATATAAATTTGGGTGCAGTAATTTTTTGTCTCTCCCAGTACTCCAGATAAGTAAACCTTATGTGTCTGAAATAATGTTAGATTTAGTTTACCTTATTAGGAGTTATCAAATCCAAATGTTCCCACATAGGGGATATCCTCCTCTTCTTCACTGGCTCCATCCTCATCCTTCTCTTCTCACTCTCCTAAATCTTCAAATGATCTCTCTCTCCAAACTGTTCAAACTATCTCCAAACTACATAAACGCTATCCAAACTCGGGTATCCAAACTCTGTTCAAACTCTGCACTGACCCTAACTCTCAATCAAAAACCCACATTTTGAACAGAGCCTGAGGGGTTTATTCTGCTGTCAAACCTGAATCACATAGAACCACCTCTGAACCACTGCGTGAAGCAGTCACGTGGTACAGCCGGGCAGCGAGGTTTCGGACGTCATCATTTTCGGCTCCTCCCCTAAATGACGCAAGCCTCGATACGCGCTTCGCGGAAACGCCTCCTTCATTACTCGACACACGCTTCGACGCCTCGGCACATCTCCAAAAATCACTAGTAGGGACATTGAGGTAGGAACGTTTCTTCCAGTCCAGTTTCTTCTGGGGTACTATAGCGACGCACCACCCCGTCCTCAGATGTATTCTGGGAAGAAGAGCAGTCAAGTCAGGTGTCCCCGTTGCTCCGTGTTTCCTGTTTTATTCAGGTCAGTAAAAGTGTGAACAGGTTGTAATAATCCACGTCCGAAAAGCCGTATTTAACAACGTGTTGTTTTCTGTTCAGTTCAGAGACCGTTCATGTTGGATTTGGACCAGTTTATGTGAATGTTTGGAGTCAAAGTGTTGTGAAACTACCGCGAGGTGGCCGCCATTTTGTGCTTCTACGTTGGTGTCGAAGGGCTCATGTACCCAGAATGCATTTCGGTTTTGTAGTTTGTATTAAGTTGAGACGAATATGCGCTTTGTCTGAACTTTGTTACCGAAGGCACACATTTCATATGGGTTTTGGGTCACACTGTAAAGGTCTAAATGCCATCTTAAACAGACTCAAAGGGCAGCATTTAGTTTCAAATATTTTAAAATGAAAAACCCTCTATTTTACAACCTCATAATTGGTTAGAGGAAAAAAAAAATTGATCGAACCTAAATAGCAAGAGTTTGGGAAAAATGGCAGCGTCACGGATGGACAACAAAAGTAAATATCAAATTAAACATTTTTTTGTATCAATTTTCAATATCTTATACTTTTATTTTTAACAATATTTGCAACATACACATAATATTAACATTAATATCAATGTATTTGGAATAAATGTAGTTTATTTATAGAGTTTATAAAATGTACCCAGAATGACAATAGAAAACTTTGTCACTTTACAAACATTCACACTCATAAAACTCGTCAAATTTTTTTTCCCCAAAATTTTTTTCTCATTTCAAAATACATTTTCCTGAAAATGCAAGTAATTATCTACCCAAAAATATAAGTTTGGTGTAGATTATTGTAATAAAATTTTTTTGACCAGATGTTAACCTTCCCTTGACTTTGCCCTAAAAGTATTTTATTTTGTTTGTTTTGGTAAATTTAATATAGCACAAGCATTTCAGATTACATTCCATTATCCTGTGATTAACACAGAGGTTGAAATAATTCATTTGGTGCCAGTATTTAAAGGGATATTGCACCTTAAAACTAACACACTAATGTGTACTTAAAATAGTGGTGTTCCAAACAGTTTTATACTGTGGATATACTGTATATCGTTCTTTTTTATGTTATGGTGTTTGTGCTCCATACCATGTATTTGGTGATCAGCAAGATAAAATAAAATGAAATTAATGAAAATGTATTGTACAGAGTAATAGGAAAAAAAAGAAAAAAGTATTGCACGGGAACAAAAAAGGATAAAAATTGAGAATATAAAAAAATGAATGGTACGTGGGAAAACTGTACCATTGCACCTCTAATATTTACAGGATAACTATTGTGCACAGAGTGATTAATGCTCACAGATGAATATGCATTACATATGATTATTATTCCTAGAATGGTTGTATTGCCCTGGATGAGTGAATATTGAGGTAGTATTTTGAGCAGGACAGCAGCAGCAGTGACAGTGATAAATGTATTGCTCATTGTCCGTTATATTGATGGCTGAGGTCATCACATGTGACAGTTCAGGGTGGTGATGACTCTGAGAAACAAACTGTTTTCAGTCTGTTTGTCTTTGTTTTGATGCCCCTGTAGCACTTGTCAGAGGGCAGCAGGTGAGCTGCCCTCTGACAGGGCAGCAGCTGAGAGCTGGGATGTGAACTGTCCTTGATGCTGTTCTGGGCTCTGCTGAGGCACCGGCTGGTGTAAATGTCCATCAGGGAGGTGGGAGGACAGCCGACAGTCCTCTGTGCTGCTTGGACTGTCCTCTGGAGCCTCCTCTGTCTACCTCAGTGCAGCTTCTGTACCAGGTGGAAATGCACTGCGTCAGCAGGCTCTCAATGGACGAGCGGTAGAAAGCCAGCAGCAGCTTCCTGTCCAGGTTGTGCTCCATGAGGACTCTCAGTTCATGGCTTTGACATCTTTTATCTGGTTTATAATGTGTTTGCACACTGGCTGGTACCATTCCGGTAGAGCCATCTTGGATAAATATTTTGGTTTGACCATGTGGTATTGTGGTTCCAGGTGGTTCACTAGGAGCCTGAAGCCCTTGCTCCCAATGACAGACAGCGGTTGTCCATCCATGATGATAAAATCCAGTGATTTCTGTTGTTTTCAAACTATTGTGTGGAAACTTCTGTGTTCTTGTGTGTGGTTGTCTCTGCCAAAGTTAGCTGTTTCATACCGTCTCCTTTTTTTGCTTTTTCAGTTTGATTAACTCTGCATGCTTTTTACTATGAAATCACTCAAGGTATTTGATGAAGTTTGTCGTATTATAACTCCAGGCTTTCTCACCACCCCTGGGAACGTTGCCCTTGCACATATTACAAGTATCTGTGGATGTTGTTGGTGAAGTTAGGCTGAAATACTGCCACACAGGTGAGCTTTTCCCTCACTCCATAGTTGCTCTGTATGTTGAGGATGTTGCTGCTGCATGACGTCACACGCACCGCTCATAGAACAGAATTAGAGCGAATCAGAGCCGTTCAAGTAAATGGTTGTTTCACAGCTTTGAAGCTGCTGAGAGCCACCATCAGGCCAAGCTTTCACAGTCTTTGTGGTGGTAAGAGCAGGGATTAAAAACAGTGACATGTGAACAGAGTGGCCCAGATGTAGTCGTGGTCTGGCCCTGTAACCCTTTTTTCCACCATTGACCAATTTCCACAGCCAAGCCAAAGGAGTAACAGAGGTGAGACAGGCTGGACTTTTCCGCAGCGGACCTGCATTCACCAATCAAATGCCGCGTTTCCACTACGTGGAACCAGCTCGACTCAGCTCGGCTCTGCTCGGCTCAACTCGACTCGACTCGGGTACCAGGTCCTATTCCTGGAGACCATTTCCATTACAGGATACTACCAAGTTTAGAGTACCTGGTCGTCATAGCAATGCAGCACGTTACTTCCATGTCGTCTGCTCAGAGAGTTGCTGATAAACTCACTCGTTGCATGTTGTCTCATCAAGCTCATACTGAATTTTTACGTCCGGACCTCCTCGACAAACCATGATGTAGTTTTGCAGGCTGTCATCATGTGGATTAACCTACTGCTATATTCACTGTCAACTTCCACATCTGTTTTTTGTAAAATGGTGGGTCACAGAGACAACATTCTGACCAATCAGTGGTCTGCAGTGTTTACACATCACCTTTTAGTATCTGGTCCCCAGTCCTGGAACCTCAGCGGAGGTGATACCAAAATACTAGTAACTGGGACCAGATTCCAGGTCCTTATTTGTAATGGAAATGCATCAAGGCCGAGCCGAGTCAAGTCGAGCCAGTACCACATAGTGGAAACGCAGCAAAAGAGATGAGGATGCAGCGCAGCATATAGTGTGACGTATCACTTCCACATCAGAAATACCCCGAGCATACCGCTGTTGCTAACCTCTCCAGAGTCGGCCCATCTTTCACCATTCCACTAATGTTAGCACAGATAGAGTCCTCCGCCTGAAGCGACAACAGCTGGTGGATCTCGGCATCTCCGCAGTTCAACATCTTTGTGGTCGTGTTGATTTGTTTGTTTACTGTACGCGGCCAGCACTCATTTTTAAATCCCCCTGGCACAGGGGTCGCCGTCATCAAAATGTCACACCTTGTTTGTGGAACAAGAGGTGTTCCTTTTACAGAGCATTCCGGAATCGTGATTCTTTCTTGATCATGCCTCTGTTACTACATTCAGAGGTGTTACAGAGCTGTGATACAGGTGGAACCAAATGATCCACTATTTCATTTACACAGACGTCATTCTGGAATAAAAGTAAAATATTCCCGTAACAGAAGTGCTGTGTAAAAGGGGCTTATGGGTTGGTACAGCAATTGTTTTTGACGTGCACACAGAGCCCCCCTCCTCTGCTCTTACCAGAGTCCACTGTTCTGTCTGTTATTATTATCACTCATACTTTGTACACACTGTATCACCTGCAGAGTACATGAATGTTTGTTCTCTCACATCCACAAATGCCTTGTCTACTTTCACATCCTCATATGGCTAGCACACTCACACAAACATCCTACCCATACAGACAGCACCAACTCAACACTTGCACATATACATCAGCCCAATCACATTGCTCTGTGCCATGTAGTAAGCGGCATACAATAAGATGGAAGATCTTCACAGTCTCTGATGAAGATGTTCATGGTTTTGATCATAAATGTTGTCGGTCGAATTTTCACCACATGTCTCTAATGTGAGTAAATGAGTCTGAATAATGATGTCATATTACAGCCCAACATTCATTAGGTTTGTGGAAATAACAAAAGCCCATTATATGATATTGGTACTGACCCACTTCCATCCATTACCGACAGGAACATGAAGTCAGCAATTTAGAATTTTACCTCAATTTTTGGCATTTTGTTCACATATTTTAACAAATGTCGACATCAAAATCGGTCGAGTGTTAAGAGGTTGGAAATGAAAAGTTATTGAAATGGTGAGTAGTCGTAAGTTAATGTTTTCAGGGTGCAGTGGAGAATTTTGATGTTTCGCCAAGAAAAACCAAACTGTCTAATCAGCAACGAAGTTCACATGTATGATAAGAGTCACACCATGAATATAATGACATGAAAATATTGAATCTGACCCATAGCACCATCTAGTTGTAACAATAAACATCATGTTTTGGCATTTTGAGGTGCAGGTTGAACGTATCCACCTCAAATTTGGTCAAACTTGATTCAATACGGCCAAGTTGGTGACCTTAAGTGACATCATATGATTGTGGCGGTGCAACGAGTTCTGAGGTTTTGTCATGAAACAAGTAATTGTAACTCATTTGTACATTGTTGAATCTGCATCAATTTTCACATGTAGAATTAGAGGACTGAGTTTTTAAATGTTTGAAAATGTCCTATTAATTATCTAACTAGTTAATTTTGTCTGTCTGCTTAATCTGGTTTGAAAGGGATGTGTTTGTTGTGTTCCATTCCATTGCATTTCAGTGACCACCTCTTCTGTTTCTTTGTGTTTTGATGTAGAGAGAAGCCAAAGGTAGATTTCAAGTGAAACCTAAAAGTTGTATCTGGACAAACATCACCTGATTTCATTAAACATGGATGGAAGATCCACCTGTGACCAGTGTGGAAAGACTTTCACCACAGCAAGTAACCTAAAAAAACACAAACACATCCACACTAGAGAAAGACCATATGAGTGTGACCAGTGTGGAAAGGCTTTCGCCAGAGCAGATATCCTAAAACTCCACCAACGCACCCACACTGGAGAAAAACCATATGATTGTGACCAGTGTGGAAAGGCTTTCGCCAGAGCAGATATCCTAGAACTCCACCAACGCACCCACACTGGAGAAAAAAAGTATGAGTGCGACCAGTGTGGAAAGGCTTTCACCAGAGCAGATAGCCTAAAATTGCACCAACGCATCCACACTGGAGAAAAACCGTATCAGTGTGACCAGTGTGGAAAGGCTTTCACCACAGCAGGTAACCTACAATTACACAAACGCATCCACACTGGAGAAAAACCATATGAATGTGACCAGTGTGGAAAGGCTTTCACCAGAGCAGATAGCCTAAAAGTCCACCAACGCATCCACACTGGAGAAAAACCACATGAGTGTGACCAGTGTGGAAATGCTTTCACCACAGCAAGTGGACTAAAAATTCACCAACGCATCCACACTGGAGGAAAACCGTATGACTGTGACCAGTGTGGAAATGCTTTCACCACAGCAAGTGACCTAAAAATGCACCAACGGACCCATGCTGGAGAAAAACCGTATGAGTGTGACCACTGTGGAAATGCTTTCAGCACAGCAAGTAACCTGAAAATGCACCAACGGACCCACACTCTAGAAAAAACATACGACTGTGACCACTGTGGGAAGAGTTTCACCCAAATGTGTGGGCTTAAATATCACCAATGCATCTACAGAGAAAGACTTTATAATTGTGACCAGTGTGGGAAGTTTTTCACCAAAGCTAATCACCTAAAAATCCACCAATGTATCCATACTGGAGGGAGACCGTACCAGTGCAGATTCTGTGACAGATCTTTTATCACAGGTTCAAAATGTACTAAACATGAACTTGTCAAACATTTCCTCAAAGGACAAAAACTGAACAGTCGTACAAAAAGTAAGACATTGGACTCTAGTGGAAAGAGTCAGTGTCATAACACACCTAAACAGTTTGAATGTTTCCAGTGTGATGAAAGATTCTGGTCATCCTCCGCCCTCCGCTATCATCAGCGCAGATGTAAATCATCAACGTCTGGACCAAAATGTCCCTCAGCATCAGATGACAAGAAGAAACACAGTGTGTGTGAACCAGCAGCACCCACTTCCGACAAGAACATCAGACTTAAAAACCTCCAGATCAGACTTCACAGAATCCAGATGTGAAGACAAACATCAGACTGAAGACTGTTTTGTTGTCCTCAGAGTACAGAAGTGTGTTCTAATGCACCACCTTCAGAAAATAGTGATGTTACTGAACCTCAACCTGCCACGAGGTGAAAAGTTCAATTAGTGGAGGTCAACAAGGACCTGGTTTCTATGGCGATACTACTTCTCATTGACTCTGTGGATTTTAATCAGTAACTTGTTGTTGTGATTCTGTTGCTGGTTGGGGTTCACATAGTTGGATTTACATCAGTTAGAAACATGATGAACATAATATAACTGAGACAGAATGACTGATGAGCTGGTAGTGGTTTAGTCCCAAACTGAGGCCGACAACATGAAGGAGATCACATTCCATTGGAGGAGGAAGTCTGTTTAGCTCAAAGTTCACCACCAACAAAGGAGACGTCACAGTGAGTCAGTGCTCCATCTAGTGGTCCAATCTGGTACTGGTCTGGTCCAGTGTTTACCTTAACATCAAACTGGATTCAACATTTTTCCGCTGGTCTAACCCTGACCTGCAGAATGTGTTTGATTTGATTGAAAATGTGTTGAACTGCTGATGACTGTGGTAAAGAAGAACCAGTGGATGAATCAGAAAGTTCAGGACATCAATGTAACTGGAACAAACATTTAGTCATGTTCTGTTGTTCAATGTTCTAGTTAATCACCTTGTTTTATTCTAATTCTAAAGTGGACGTGAAACATGAGACAAAAGTATTTACCATAATTGCCCTTTAACGGCATCCACTCATTATTTGTTCAGTTACTTCTTAATGTTTTACTTTTTCCACTTATTGAATTGAATGAATTGTTTATTTTGGTTTGTACATTAATCATTGCACATAGTACAATAATTAGAATAAACATAAACAAAAAGGAATAGGCTAGAAGCAAAAGTGTATTTTAGTGCCTCTCCTTTTCCCCTGATTCACTGCTGACATTAAATTAAATGTGTTCAGCATCGAACATTCTCATTATAACCAAAGAATCAACAACAGAAACACATCTACCATCTCAACTTCATATTCCTGAATGATTTTACACTTAAGGCATTTATTCAACTTTGTCAGAGAAATTAACAACTTAAATTCATCATCAAATCCATCCCATAATTTCACACCCACAACCCAAGTCCATCTTGACTTTTCACATCTGTCCTCACTTTAGTTCATTCACAGATATAAAAACCTCTGGAATTCTAATTACTCCGTCTTAATTTAAAGAAATCTTGAATGCTATTTGGAACAATATTATTTTTACTTTATAAATCATATACAGTATTTAAATATATACAATATCCTGCAATTTGAAGGTTTTAAGTTGAATAAATCAATTATTAGTTGCTTCCAAATATCCTACAGGGTGGGGAAGCAAAATTTACAATGAACATTTAGTTGTTTTTTTCTCAGCAGGCATGACATCCATTGTTTTGAAATCAAACATATATTGATGTCATAATCATACCTAACACTATTATCCATACCTTTTCAGAAACTTTTGCCCATATGAGTAATCAGGAAAGCAAACGTCAAAGAGTGTGTGATTTGCTGAATGCACTCGTCACACCAAAGGAGATTTCAAAAATAGTTGGAGTGTCCATAAAGACTGTTTATAATGGAAAGAAGAGAATGACTATGAGCAAAACTATTACGAGAAAGTCTGGAAGTGGAGGAAGCAACAAAAAACATACCAAAGCTTTTATTAAAGCTCTCAAATCCAAAATCCTAAAGGATCCAACCAAATCCATGAGAAAAATGGCAATTGAACTTGAGGTAGACAACAAGACCGTTAGAAATGGAGTAAAATATGATTTGAAGATTTAAATTCTCATGACTTTCAATAAACTAATTGGTCATACAGTCTTTCAATCCCTGCCTCAAAATATTGTAAATTTTGCTTCCCCACCCTGTACTTTTTTAAGTATTCTAATAGTTCTGTTTTGTCATTTTTCTAATGTATGTATAATGGTTTTTCTTCATATTTCTGCACAATATGTTCAGTAGGACAGAACCAAAGAACAACAGATCATGTACAGGCTGTTTTTGTTCAGTCAGTCCCTTGTTTTATACAGTATGTCTATAGATTTGGACATTTTACTTTGAATAGACTCAGTATGAGGTTTCCAACACAGTTTACAATCTATGATGACACCTAAAAATGTGGTTTCATAAACTTTCTATTATCAGTTGGTATGTTTTCAGTACAGGTTCTGTTATTGTCATGTTTATTTCAGTGAAATATGACTTTGTCCTGATTTGATGTGTTATCATGTGCATCACTGAGTGTTCTTTAAGTCTTATTCAAACATAGACTCAGTTCCATTTAGTTTCTTGTGTTGACTGTTTTCCAGCAGGTTATGGTGATGAAGGAGTGTGAAATGTTGTGTGTAAACAGATTTAAATGTGGTTGAGTTGAATGTTGACATGTGTCCTCCACACAGCACTGGGAGGATGACTCTATGTTTGTGTGAAGGTTGGAGTTCTCCTCATCCTTCTGCTGTTGGATCATAGACTGTCAACAACATGGACTCCATGTACTTTGACTGAACTCATACACTGTGTCAAATCTGCATATGATGGGTTTGGGGTCATTTATCAGGGCTCAAAATTAACTTTTTGACCTAGGAACACTGTGCTCCTAACCCTAAAAAGTTAGGAGCACAGGCTAAAATCTAGGCGCACCACTATTATATAAAAAATTTGGAGAACAAGCAAAACTCTTGGCCATACCAAGTAATATTCCTATATGTATTTAAGCAATGTTAACAACCTAGAATAAAGTATTTGAATAGAGTATGAAAGAAAAAGCTTACATTGACACAGGTGCAAAACAATTGTCAATGTGTGGTATATACTTTAGTTGGTTCTTGGAGAAGAAAGACGAATCACACCATTATTTGCAACAAACAACTTTTTTATTTCATGGCCTAAAGGCCCTTAGTCACTGTGGTCTGCACCACGACGCCTGAAGTCAGGTCTCCTTGACCTGGTGCCAGAGTGTAGGTACTTCCTGACCGCTGGCAGTGCATCGAAGTCATGCAGTGTTGGACCATCCGCAGAGATGCGCACGCGAGGGGGCGGGGACTAGATTTACAGACAGCGGGGCGTGGAGCTTGTTTATTTTCAGCTGACGAGTTACTTCTGCAGCCATTATTCTAGGCGCACGTATTAATTTTCGCTCATTTTTTTTATTGGCGCACCGTGCGATCGTAATCTCAAAAACAGTCGCACTACCGAAATTCTCAGGTGCATGCGACCGTAATTCAGTCGCAGTCACGAGCCCTGTTTATTGTGTTGAATTGTGTTCCCTGGTCACATTCTACACTCAGAGCAGATTCACACATTTTGAACAAATGTCCCAAAGCAGCTGCTCAGAGTTCAGTGAGGGTCAAAGGTCAAGGCTTTCCAACTGTCCTTTTTCCACAAACATTTTGAAGCCTCCTATGTGACACTTAGAATAGATTATTGGTATGTTCCAGATATCCTGTATTGTTTGTCAGAGGCTGGTCTTGCTCTAAATTGTCAGATGACTAAATTTAATTTCAATATAAAAAAACAAATGAGAAAAGATATGAAAAAAAGAAAAAAAGAGAGAGAAAAAGAAGGAAAAAGAGAATTTTTATTTATTATAGATTTTGCTTTGTCTAAGAAGACTGGGTTTTGCTTTTTCCTTTTTCTTTCTTTCAGTACAATTTTTTATTGCCTTTTTTTCATTCGAATCTATATTTAAATTTTTCATCTGATTTTTTTATAATAAATATTTCATCTGATTTTTATACCAAATTTTTCATGTAATTATCTCCATTTTTTTAAGCGCATTTTCATTTGATCTACATTTTAAAAAATTTTTTATTGCAATTTTATCATTTGATTTTTATTGCAATTTTTTCATTTGATTTTTTTATTGCATTTTTCCACTTGAATTTTGATATTATTTCATTTCATTTGTATTGAAAGTTTTCATTTATTTTTTTATTGCAGTTTACATTTAGAGTTGTGATGACATTATTTTATTTGGTTTTTATACCATTTTTCCATTTGATTTATGGTTGCATTTTTTAAAAAATTTTTTTTTCATTAATAATGGTAACAGACTCCATAACTTCTTAGCTTACTTATTTTATTATTTTTTATTTTATTTGAATTTATTATCTTAAAGTTCTTTGTTTCTGTAAATCTTGAAAATTTTACACATGCCTGATTTAAAGTAAAGATGTTGTGGGAATTATGAATGTTTAAATGGAAAATTGATGAGAAAAGGGAAATTTATTTGATGTGTGTTGTTTATATTAGTGACTACTGGACTATGATAAATTGAAACACCTGTTGGACAGTGATCAGTTGGAAACGCTGGAAGACCTACAATATCGAAGCAAAAATAGTTACTCGGTGTACAAATATAAAGATAGCTGATGCGATAATCCATTAACCAACATAAATTGTGGTTTTTGTAATTTACTGTTGCTGCGTGCCCAACATGTTAATTATCGGTATCACTGTCTTTTGAAGTGTGCATAATGGCTGTAGGTTGGTTTTGGAGGTATCTGCCCATACGTCTACACAGTCATTCAAACAGGGAAACACAAGTGAATGAATAACGAGTGTGTAAAGTTTTGTCATCCAGTCAGTACCTGGCTCTTCCTATCAGTCCGATCAGTGTTGTTCTAAAAGTCGCTACAAGTCGTTGACTGACACTTATGGGGCTTATGTTGCACAGTAGGTCGCACCTCCACTCATCCTTCTCCCCCTCCAAAACAAATGTCAAAACTCATCCATTCCCAAAGACCTTTCCCTCCTGATACAAACCTTAACCATGTCAGCTACATTTCATATTCATTAAACCAAATAAATGCAAAATAAACCAAATAAATGTCACTTTGAAAACCAAGTAAAGCAATATCTGAACACAAACATGTCTCTAACCAAAAGTCTACTAAAATATAGAACTCAGTTTGGAAATATTTGAACTCTGAGGATGGAAAATCACCTCAAAGTTTCCCAATGTTTATATTTTAATTTGTTCATTCATTTTCTTCTTTTTTTTTCTTTAATATTTAATGTTTATGATTCTGATATTTGTTGTTACCATCCCAATTCTGTTAACCTGGCTTCTTTATTGCTTATGTTGTGTGGACAGTGTCTGTACCCATCTTATGTGCTTGATTCTTATGTTCAATAAAAAAAAGCTGTACAATGATGGAGATTACTTGCTGTGTAGGACGATATGTGCTTTCACATCACAGTCTCCAAATACAATAAAAGTCTCCAGTGACACCAGGAAAAGTCGATGGATTTGTCGCTAGTCACTTTTGAAAAAAAAAGTTGTCAAGAGGATTTAAAAAGTCTCCAGATTTAGCAACAAAGTCTCCAAGTTGGTAACACTGACTCCAATACTCGGTGCTACTTTTGCAGTCACTGAATGTATGTGGGGTTTCCAGATCTTATCGTCTAATATCGCACCAAGAAATTTGTTTTTATACTCTCTCTATATGAACTTTGTTTATTATTACATTTACCTGTGAGTTTATTTTTCAATTTCCAAACAGTATAGATTTTTTGGGGGACAGATTTAATACTAATTTACTCAACTCCAACCATGTTTTCCATTTATTCATTTCTGTTCTGACGACATTGAAAAGCCTCTGCAAATTTTTCCCAGAGTAAAAGAAGTTCATATCATCTGCAAACAAAACTAACTTTAATTTACTGAAAACCTGTTCTAAATGATCCTAAAGGCTTCACTAAAGGATGTTTGAGGTATTTAAGGGTGTGTCAAACCTTTTATCAGGGGTTCGTCAAAGCCCCCTGGTGATCCAACAAAAGACTATAATAATAATAATAATTATAATAATAATAATAAACTGCATTTTAAAAAGAAGAGAAGAAAAAGAAAGTATGTATTCTGAAAAATTTAATTTTGTTCAAAATTGTTTAATTTTCTTAAACTCAGTTCTAGATGATCCCAAAGGCATTAATTACTGATGTGTGAGGAATTTAAGGTTGTTTTAAACCATTTCCCAGGTGGTCTTTGTTTCCCCCGGTGGTCCAGAGTAACATTATACTATACTTCATAAAAATGTTGTTTTGGTCCAATTTTTGCATTAATTTAAAATCACTTCTAAATAATCCCAAAAGTATCTATCAGTGATGTGTGAAGTATTTGAGGTTGTTTTAATCCATTTTCCAGGTGGTCGTCAAATTTGCAACTTTTGACAATGTTCCAACTTTGCTGGAAACATTTTGTGGGTAACTAAAAATGGCCGTCCCGTGGCTCAGGGTGGTAGAAGCCTATGGAGATGAAACGGGGACCAGGTTTCAAGGTCCATATGAGTAGAAGTCTATGAAAGTTCATGACGAACCCTTTCCATCTTCACAACCCACAAAACAGGGTAGACAATCTAAACTGAACCCCAATAACATGTTCATTAATGTTAGGAGGTCCAGATGTTAATGAAGATACAACATGGACAGAAGCAGAAACATGTGAAACTGTCAGTGCAGGGAAGTGATGTTGGATTGAGTTGATTTGGCAGATGTTCAATCTCTGCACACAGACCATTATTCTGATCCTTGTTTTGATTCTGTTTTCAGGGTCCATTTGTGACAGGTGTAGTAGACCACTGTCAGGGTCCAGTGAGCCCCCTTGTGTCCATTTTATGTACTGCACCCCATGTTGAACCTCATCAGAAATTGCTGCTGTTGTGGTTTTTTGTTGTTCAGTGCAGTTTATTAATGACATTGGTGTTCATTTGTGTATATTTTCCATTCAACAACAACTAAACTACAGAAGTGTGTGTGTGTGTGTGTGTGTGTGTGTGTGTGTGTGTGTGTGTGTGTGTGTGTGTGTGTGTGTGTGTGTGTGGTTAAGGACCATCATTAACCCTTTCATGCATGATGTCCACATTTGTGTAGACATAGTTTAAGCTCATTTTCCAAAGGGTTATAAATGCAGTATTCTCCAAACCACATGGGAGCAGGCTCTATAGACCCGAAGCAACACGATGAAAAAAAGGATCATCTTAGTTTTACAATTTTAACTGCTCGGTGATTGCATAAAGTTAAGATGGCAGCACATGGCCATCACAGCCATGTGCTGAATGCTCCAGGAATATCTGTCAAAATTTCTACAAGAGAAGGCTGAGGCAGGTGAAAAACATATTGGTGTGCAGAGGAAAGTGTGTTGAACAAATATCTGCTTTTAAAAATGAATTTGGATGAAAAATATAGCTTTTACCCCCTGAAAATCAACTGTCCACATGTGGGACTAATATAAACATACAACAAATAAAATTTTTAAATCCTCATTAAATATAATAATATACTAAATTTCTCATTTATAAGATTTAGGCATCTTTATATGTCTGATAAATGTCTGTATCTTTGGGTACAAAGCAATAATCTTTCAACAATTCAAATAAAACCAGCATAATCACAGCTATATGTTATTTTGACTCCTTTGATGCATGATGCATCCAGTATTCAGACCACCATGAGGAGTTTCCCTCTAAACATGTAAAATCAGTTTTCTGTCTCTTATATGTGTTTGTACATCCTATAAAAACAAACTCTCATAATGTTGCAGTTTTTTGTCCGAGGCTATTGATTTTTAACATTTTTACCCCTTTGTTGCATGGCGTCCACATATGGACACTTAACCTCCTGAGACCCAGTAAATGTCAGCAAAGTACAAGCTTTAATTGTTTTTTATTAAATAAGTGCCTATATTGGAAACATCATGATGCAACAGTTTTTTCAGATGCAGTTTTTAAAACTTTTATGGAATGTTCTTTGTGGTGGACAGTTTTCTTTTCTTTTTTTTTGTATAAAGTTGTGAAACTTGTCCACAAAAGTGGACAGAAAACTCATAGTTAAGTCTTAGGAGGTTAAATATCTTAATAAAACCATATTTTTTAAACAAAAAAATTCAAAATGCATTTCAACTTTAGCCTAATTTTGAGTAATAAAATCAATCTAAAAAAAAAACTTGATACTTTTTTTAATAATTCCTGCATGACAGGGTTGAGTCGGCTAAACTCCTGGAGCGCTGCCGTCTTTGTGACAGAACACTGAGGCCACACTTGGAAACACCAGCATCCATCCATCTACATATACATCACACTGACCAAGGCAGCTCATTATGATGGGATGGAAACCTATTTGTAGACTTTTATCTGGACTCTGAGACAAATGTGTGTTTTTTGTCGGTGGATGAAAATAATCCTAAATGTGTTGTTTGACGTGTCCACATGAGTTTGTTTGTCCTGTGTGTGGTTGTGAACTCCTGTTTGCTGAATCATCCAGAACTTTGCCGACTGCTCTGAGCTGATGGAATATGTGAGTGTCCAACTGGTGCTGAGTAGAGTTGTGTTGGTGTTTAGTGTTGATCAGGGACTGGAACCCCAGGCATATATGATGGTGTTGTGGAGCTGATGGGACATGTAGACTCGTCCTCTGATGCTCTTCAGATGGGACTGTCCTTCAGCGAGGGGTTGAAGGTCCATCCTGTCCAAGTCTGGAAGATCCACTGTGTGTCCACCAGTCCAAGCAGGTCAGTGTCAGGGTTTCTCACACCACACTTGGTCCTTCTTCCACAATAATCTCTTCAAATGCATCAGCTGTGGAGAACCACAGTCTCCATGGTGATGACACAATCGCAGCCACAAGTGTCAAAACCAAGAGTAGAACTGATCTAATGAAGTGACAAAACAGCATTAAAGAGTCCGGCCTCCTTGGTTCAAATAATGTGAACTGTGTCATGGATTTGATTTGTTTTGATTCTGGACAGTAAATCCACCCTGGAACTGACTGTTGTCTGGACATAGAACTGAATTAGTAAAGTTTTTATCCATGTTGTTGATAAAATGACCTTTTGCTGTCGCCGTCTCTGGATCAGATGATTGTGATTCCTGTGTTCAAGTATATAAGCAAGTAGTTTTTAGAAATAAGTTATTTTAAACATTTAAATTACAAATAATGATCAAATAGTTCATTTAGATTTTAACTTTTATCAAGATTTTAAGATCTGAACCACAAACTGATGATTTGGAAAGTTCATTCAAACTGAGTACAGTTAAGTGTATTTTATTAAGATATTTAAACTAATGAATTTTGGTTTAGTTCATCTTACAGTTTAATGTTAAACTTAACTAGTAATCTTTTATGGTTTAAGATTGTATTAAAAAAGGTTAAGTTATTCTGTAAATAGCTCCACCACAAGTTACTTTAAATTCATGTTAGGAAATACTAACCACAATCAAATACATAATAATAAACCACAGTATGCAGTCTACAAATAAAGTCACCTTGTTCTGCCCTCACTATGTGTGAAGCCACCCTTGCAGAGTGAGGCAGACAGTTAACAACAGAAGGTGAAGAAGAATCAGGAAGAGACCAATTTGTGCTTTCTTTCGATCCCTTTTAATAAAATACAAACAAATACATGCATTACAATGTGTGCTGAAATATGTTTCCACTGTAAGCACTTCTTAACTTTTACCCATCCTTTTTAAATGCATGAATTAACAACCATACATGAATTAAACAGCAAAATATTCCAGCAATTACAAACCAATGAAACAAATATGCAATAAGGGGCACAAGAAATGCAGTAATCTTGTACAGAATGTACACAGTAAAAAAAGTTTTTCTGAACTGCATTAACATTACATATAATCTAATTGGCATAAATCAAAAATACTCCAACGCTAATAATATGCACAAGATTCTCCTGGAGTGCACAAATAATTTGCTAGTAAAGGAAACACAGCAATTTCTACCAAATAACATCTGCATTAGCTCCGAACTAAGAACATACAAGCTAGCACTGACACAAAACAGACTGCCACCTGACTCAAATATGAGCAGTGAACAGAACGCTTCTACCACAAAGTGAAAGCTTATTTGTGCTCTGTAAAAGATGCTAGCAATCATGCTTCTAAGTTAATGACAAAATAATCGTAAAACTAATAGTTACAGACATATACTCGCCTAGATTTATCGACCAGAATGAAAGCTGTACATAACTTCAATGGCGTGGCCAAACAGAATGATAACAGTACATACAGGGCGCCCACAGATGGCGCCACTCAACTTTAAGAGAAGAACACACCTATGAACACAAAAGTTAATAGAAAGCCGTTCACTTCAGCTAACAATGACATTGCAGTTGTAGAAGTCTGTTCACAACAAAGCCTGAGCGCTTACCGACTGTCTCTCCAGAGTCTCAGCGAGGCATTCTTCTCTGATGGTATCCACGCTGTAATGAACTCCTCTTGCTGCTGTTGCTATGGCGTCCTCTAAGCTCCCAGTACCCAACAACATTAGTGTCCGCCATTTTGAATGGTCTGGGAATGCACACCTAATTTATAAATTGGTTCCACCTGGTTTGTCCCGCAGAACAGGTAACAGGCAGTATGATGAGAAAGAGAAAGAGAGAGAGATAGAGATATCAGATATATGTTCAGGGGTGAACCCAGGAGAGTCTGGGTTCCAGGGGAGCCGGCAGGTGTCCTCTGACCCAGAGAGAGAGCAACCATAGTCCGAGCAGGACCAGGCCTGCCTGCTCCAGGGATTCAAATTCTCCTTTCAAGAGTCCTGGGTCCACACCAGTCCACTTCCAGATTCCTCACTTAAAGTCACGTTAAGTCTTTTCCTCCTTTCCTTTCCGTTGTCACTTCTCCTGTCGATCAAACCTCCTTCCAGTCTCTCCTTTGTTTGAGTTTCCCTCCACCACACAGCTTTCAGGTGGGTCTGATTTCTACCCTTCCCTTCCCCCGCCTTACCAGTGATGTCACCTCCTGCTTCCTGTTACAGAATGGTGCATTAGAACACACTTCTGTACTCCGAAGACAACAAAACACAGCTTTCAGTCTGGTGTTTGTCTTCACATCTGAATCCTGTGAAGCCTGATTTGGAGGTTTTGAAGTCTGATGTTCTTGTCAGAAGAAGTCAGTGCTGCTGGTTCAGACACACACTGTTTCTTCTTCTCATCTGATGCTGAGGTACTGTTTGGTCCAGACGTTGATGATTCACATCTGCGTTGATGAGGGGAAAGAGCAGAGGATGACCACAATCTGTTCGGACATTGAAAACACTCCAACTGTTTTGATGTGTTATGACACTGATTGTCTAGAGTCTTACTTTTTGTACAACTGTTCAATTTTTGTCTTGTGTGGAAATGTTTGAAACGTCCATGTTTGGTACATTGTGACCCTGTGGTAAGAGATCTGTCTCTGAATCTGCACTGGTTGGGATTCTCTCCAATATGGGTCTGTTGGTGATGCTTATAAGAGGAAGATGACCAGAATATCTTTGTGCCCCTATCACAGGGGTACATCAACATTATGTGGTGAACACGGCGATGAGAACGTAAAGTAGACAGGAATCTATAAGTCTTCCCACACTGGTCACAGTCATATGGCCTTTCTCCAGTGTGGATGCGTTGGTGGTATTTAAGACCACTCATTTGGGTGAAATTCTTTCCGCACTGGTCACAGTAATATGGTCTTTCTCCAGTGTGGATGAGTTGGTGCCTTTTTAACTTAGCAGTCGAAGTAAAATTCTTTCCACACTGGTCACAGTCATATGGTCTTTCTCCAGTGTGGATGTGTTGGTGGTATTTAAGCCCACTCATTTGGGTGAAAGTCTTTCCACACTGGTCACAGTAATATGGTCTTACTCCAGTGTGGATGAGTTTGTGCCTTTTTAACTTACTAGTTGAAGTGAAATTCTTTCCACACTGGTCACAGTCATATGGTCTTTCTCCAGTGTGGATGCGTTGGTGGACTTTAAGCCCACTCATTCTATTGAACACCTTTCCACACTGGTCACAGTCATATGGTCTTTCTCCAGTGTGGATACGTTGGTGCCTTTTTAACTTCCATGCCAAAGTGAAAGTCTTGCCACACTGGTCACAGTCATATGGTCTTTCTCCAGTGTGGATGAGTTGGTGTTTTTTTAAGTCACTTGCTCTGATGAAAGTCTTCTTACACTGGTCGCATTCATATGGCCTTTCTCCAGTGTGGATTCGTTGGTGTTTTTTTAAGTCACTTGCTGTGATATAAGTCTTCCCGCACTGCTCACAATTATATGGTCTTTCTCCAGTGTGGATGCGTTGATGTTTTTTTAAGTAACTTGGTGTGAGAAAAGTCTTCTGACACTGGTCACAAAAATATGTTTTTTTTCCAGTGTGGATGGGTAGATGTTTTTTTAAGCCACCTGCTGTGTTGAAAGTCTTCCCACACTGGTCACAGTCATATGGTCTTTCTCCAGTGTGGAAGCGTTGGTGTTTATTTAAGTCACCTGCTGTGTTGAAAGTCTTCCCACACTGGTCACAGTAATATGGTCTTTCACCAGTGTGAATCCGGAGGTGCACTTTTAAGTCACATGCTGTGGTAAAAGTCTTCCCACACTGGTCACAGTAATATGGTCTTTCTCCAGTGTGAATGCGTCGGTGCCTAATTAAGTTACTTGCACAAGTGAATGTCTTCCCACATTGATCACAGTCATATGGTCTTTCTCCAGTGTGGATTGTTAGGTGTTGTTTCAGCCCACTCATTGTGGTGAATGTTTTCCCACACTGGTCACAATCATATGGTTTTTCTCCAGTGTGGATGCGAAGGTGTTCCTTGAGCCCACCCTTTGTGGCAAAAGTCTTTCCACACTGGTCGCAGTCATATAGTCTTTCTTTAGTGTGGATGAGTTGGTGCCTTTTTAAGTGACTTGCTTTAGTAAAAGTCTTCCCACACTCATCACAGTCATATGGTCTTTCTCCAGTGTGGATGCGTAGATGTTCCTTGAGCCCATCCTTTGTGGTGAAAGTCTTTCCACACTGGTCACAGTCATATGGTCTTTCTTTAGTGTGGATGCGTTGATGCCTTTTTAAGTGACTTCCTTTGGTAAAAGTCTTCCCACACTCGTCAGTCATATGGTCTTTCTCCAGTGTGGATGCGTAGATGTCTCTTCAGCCCACTCATTCTGGTGAAAGTCTTTCCACACTGGTCACAGGTGGGTCTTCTATCCATGTTTGCTGGAATCAGGTGATCTTGGTCTTCCTACAGATATGATTTTTAAGGTTTCAGTTCAAATCCACCTTTGGCTTCTTTCTACATGAAAACACACAGGAACAGAAGAGGTTGTCACTGAAATGCAATGGAACAGAACAAACATATCTGTTTGGAACCAGATTAAGCAGATAGACAAAATCAACTAGTTAGGCAATCGATGAGGCATTTTCATTACAACCAATATTTGATGGCTTCTCCTTTAAGCTGCAGGAGACTTTCGTCACCAATTTTTCATCAAATCTATAAAACCCCAGTCATAGCCTTGGTATCATGAATCCATAAGTCTTTCTCTGATTACTCACCTGAATCTCTTCCCTCACGGTGAACAATTTCAGTGTCATCCATTATAAACAAACCACTTGTTTACAAAAAGAGCCAGTAGGGAACTCAGGAATCTTCTGAATTTTTTTGCAACGTGCATTGTGGGAAGCGGAGGTTCGCGCCGCTGCCTGGCAGCGGCAGTGCAACCATATGATATTATATAGCTGTAACAAACACGATGTGGAAATGTCTGAAACACGGAAACGCCTGAGAAAGACTGGTGTGAAAGACCACTTGTACAGTTAGGAGGAGGAGCCTATGGTAGCCTGGAGGCACACAGCTCTGAGACACAAAAGTGACAATCAATTTGACGATTACCCTTTTTTTAAAAAATCGTTCTAATTAAAGAATCCGATTTCAATTTAAAATTGATTCATCATGCAGACCTACATCCCTGTTTCTCCCCCTATGTCCCCCATCCTTCTCTCTCTCTCTCTTTCTCTTCCTTTAACCTCTTACTTTAACCCCAACTGGTCAAAACAGACAACCATCCTCCAGGAGGCGGGGTCTGCTCCAGGTTTGTACCGGTTAAAGGTAGTTTTTCCTACTGCAGATCAGGCCTGGTATTCAGACTTCCACAGACTAGAAACCCTGACCTAGTGCTGCAACAACAAATCAATTAAATTGATCCAAATCAATTCTTCAAAGAGTTGGCAACGAATTTGGCAGTCGATTCGTTGGGTCTTGAGTACGTTAGTATTGAGGCATGGCCGCACTTTGTGTAGTGAAACAGAGGAAAACACAGAGCAGCATGGCAGAGTCTTCGGATACCGAGCCTGATCAGATAAAGGCCCGTTGAACAGCTTTGGGAATACTGACATCTGCTGGTGTGTTACATGTGGGCTAGGATCTCTTAGTAGTGATGAGCCAAATTAACCGAGGCTTTGCATGTGTATCAAGCAAAAGTGGGTGTGTCAAATTAAGCCAGGGATTAAAGCAAAAATTTTTCATCTGACTGAAAATTTTCTTCTGGTCAAAATCATTGGCCACTATTAAAAATGATGCAATACAATACTACTATAGCGTATAAGTTTATATAGTCAAATTTGGCAATACTGTAAAACACACTGAATGGGAGAGTGTACAGGTGTTGAAGATTAGTAACATGGATAGAAAAAATGTCATGAATGGTATTGGTGGGGGGTCTGGGGGTCCTCCCTCAGAAAATTTTTAAAGCTTAAGGTCAATTTTGGTGCTCTCTGGTTAATTTTAAAGGGTTTGAAAACCTTTGAAGCAAGTGAAAATAATAACTAGAGGAAAACCTTACTGCAAAAAATGAGTGAAAAACTTTTTATTTAACAATTTAGGAACAACTAAAACATAACTCCAACTCCAATAGCACATGAATTTTGGGGAAAATGTCTGTGTAAATGTAACCCTAACCAACTAATCTTTTATTTTCTCTGCTTTTATATTTATATATATTTATATATTCTGTTACAGATACTCTCTGAGGGTATTTAAAATACAGTGGCTTTGCAAATACCAAGGGTGTTACTCATTCATTAAATTTTGTCTTCGTACTGTACCGCACAGACAGAAATAAGATGCTAAACGGGTCAAAATAAAGCACTTATGCAGTTGGGCGCGTAAGGCCGCACACAGCCGCACGCACGGGAAGGGTACAGACACACAAACACACACACTAGTCATATACCGGCAAGAGGAGATGAGCTATGAACCCAAACATGAAGGTACATGTAGATAAGTTCTGTCTTCTTCCCTTTTCGCTGTGGTTCTTTCATAATGAAAGCTACTTGTTAGCACTAAACTAAAGTTAGGCTGGAGGCTGAACTTCGGTAAAGCTGAACTTGTCCATGTGTTTCTGAGGCACAGAATGAGCAGCGTTTCCTTCCAAAGATAAATAGTCATCAATCTCTCCTCCCGACATAAAAATAAAGAAGTCCTCTTATTATCATCACTGTTAAACCTATCAGCCCCCTGTGCGTGGCGTGCCTGTGTTAAACACCTGCAGATGACTTTTTTCCCCCTCAGTTTTTCCATTTGACGGAAATCCGTCGTGGTGACGGAGAACTTTAATCCCTGAATTAAGCCCACACTCGAAGCCTCGTTTTGCTCAGGTTACGTTATTGGTTCATTCTAGAACCCGACCAATTAATCAGGCCGTTTATAGCGTATCAGCGATTAATCAACATCGGCCAATATGTAACTGATTTATTAACTTTTTTGCTGCGGAGATTCTGTTGCTCGCTGCTCCTATATATGTGTGTGTGTGTGTGTGTGTGTGTGTGCGTGCTGGCTGGAGAGTTAATGGAACAGTAAAGTGTATCGGTTTCACCTTCACTTCCGCTCAGACAATGACGCTGTCAGCCCCACACATGCAGAATCCTGGACTGTTAACACCCCCCCACACACACACACCCATGTCTGTGCACTTCCTGTCTACCTCACAATTTTTCTATGGCAGGCCAAATATATCTCTATTCGCCACTCCCAAAACGCTTCCAAACACTTCCAAAACGCTATAAAAAATGTTGTCCAAACCACCAAAATGCCATAAAATGCTGCGTACAAATATAAAACGCAGTAAAATCCCCTCCACTCAGAGCAACTTTCAGGCATTAAGCTACGTTAATCTTTTGTACATTAAATGTTTGAGGCTGTCCCACAGTGGTATCAGTCACCTTTTCATCTGGTGAGTCTGTGTGAAAATATGGATGAAAATAGCAGCTGAGCGCATACATAGGCTTTTCCTTACAGCAGGTAAGAAACGGATGCAATCAGCAGCAGGGAGATCAGCGTGGAATGGCCTTGCTTTTATTGCAAGTTTAATTAAGAACAAAGCCATGTGTCTGCATGAGTGTCCACATACATGCACACATACACATACTATAGACATACCCGATGTTTATTGTTTTACTGCATACCAGAGTTATTCATACCAAATTTCAGCTCAGGTCATGGTAATACAGTGGTAATGCCTAATGGTAATGGTAATGCCTGTCATATTTTCATTTGAACAGCAGACGGCAGTATTCACTGTTAGTGAGGCCTTCAGTAGTGAACCATTTAATGAAGCGATGGGCTGAAAAGCCTTGGTGATTCATGAGGCTTCATTTGACCATCACCATGTCTTATAATCTCCATTTGAGGTACTGTAAAGCCAGATGAAAGAAATCTATCCAGATCATGGTTAAAAAGGAGTGAAGGTTTGTTGTCTCCAGAAATTCAACTAGTTAGAACGGCATGGTGAGGGGGTGGTGTTCCAGTTAAAGAGCACGGATACAGATGTCCAGTTAATGTTTGATTTATTTGCTGTGGTTTGTAACAACAACATGAAGTATTAAAGCCACAAGCGGCATTGAAAGGCCCTCACCACGGGCACGTCCAGTAATAGTATGTCCATCGTTCAGCAGGTGCCGCTCTAGCACCAAATGTTATGTCTTCTGATGAATGGGCGTAGGCCTGGGAGATTGACAATTGACTCAAATTTGAGGCAAATCAGTGTTTGTATGTCCGAACTGAACAAAATTTTGTATAAGTAAAGTAAAGGTGATATATCAAAGTGTCAATTGATCAGTTGTAGTATATCAATAAAGTATTGTGTAGGCCTATGTCTATATTATAAAAGCCAAGTGACCTCTGTGTGCCTGCGTGTATGTGTATCAGCTTCAAAACTGAAAAACTGGACAGATGTAGCCTGTGCCTATTGGAGTACTAATGTACTACTGTATTTTAGGTCAAGGGTCAGACAGGCGGAATCTGCATATTGATAAGACCAATACTCTTGGAGTTATTAGTTTTTTTCAAATTCTAATGGGTTTACAGGTGGCCTGCAGACAAGTCCATTCACAGCAGCCAATGGGGGGGGGGGGGGGGGGGCTAGATCTGGATCAACAGAAACAGTGGAACAGAGTCCGGGACGGGTCCGGCTCTGATCACACACTAACAAGGTCGGTCTGGTTCCGGTTCCACTCTGCCGGTCAGACTCGGCCTGTTAACGTCCCCCTCCAGACCCCCAGACCCCCCCACCCCACCATAATACAGTGACAGACCTTTCTACACCAACTCCAATCAGACGGACCTGACTTCAGCAGATCTGAATCTGGACACCACACACACTAACAAGTTTGCTGTGACCCAGTTCCACTCTGCCAGTCCCCGGTCACACCTGACCCGTTAACATCCCCCTGTGGACTGGACCCCCCCCCCCCCATTACATGGTAACACACCACTCTGCAGACTCAGATGAACCGCAGTTTGGATCCACACACAAGACCGGGAGTGAGTGGCAATAAACCGTCATGTTCAGTCCTGTGTAAAAGTCTCTGGTCCACGTCCATGTCAATACAAAACTAAATGAGGGACATTCTGTTTCTTCCTAATCTGCATGTTACACCACTAAGCTTATACAAACTTTGCAAAAGTTGGGACCAACTTCTACAAAAACTCTGCTCCCCATTTTATCAAGTCTACTGCTTCTAGAACCCGTGGATTCCCATGGGTCAACGCACTAGTATACAGTATGTGGCTGCATTTGTGGAGAAACAGTTACATAATATTTGAGATTGGGTAAATTAGGTGGACAGTGGGAGGTGCTATATTCATTTTTAATCTTGAATAAAAACATTTTGACAGCGATGGGACTCAGGCGACTCATTCCTTTTGATATAACTTCCCCAGCCTTAGAATCTGAAAACATTCACTCACAGGATTGATAAAGCAAATTGAATCCCATAATGAGGCAGGCACGGGATTTCAGCAAATGGGGCCTCGTTTGTATTTTGTCACATGATACTCTGAAAAACGATACAGGCCTTAAGACAAGCTTCATTTGGACACTCCCCTTTGTTCGATACAGGCTTCAGGGCTTGAGTGTGTTAGAATTATACAGATAAAGAACATATAAAAACCTAAGCATGATAAAATCAGAATATAATATGTTATAATCCTAACTATGTTTTGAAATTGGAATGTGATGTATTATACTTATGATGTCCGTTTTCACTGATTAGTTCTGAGTTGTGTGATATATTAATATTAGGAGGTAACAAGCTTAAAGGGGTAGAATGGAAAAATACAGAAAAGGGCCACAGATGTATTAGCTTAGTTTTTAGGAGTGTGGAATGTTTATGGTTTTATTGTTTTATAAGACATAAAGAGAAGATGGTAAGATCTGTGAGGTAAGGATCTGCTGCTCCTCCCTCAAAAAGGTTTATTTCTTTGAGTTCTGGAAAACATCTTGAACTACCCGATCACTAGTACATGGTGAGTGCAGGATTCCGAGGCACAAAACAGCATTTGGAAATTCAGCATTCTCATGTGTGGCCATGCAACAGTGGAACACATTACCAACGGAGCTACTAACAATTACAAACTATCACACATTCTCCCACATGGTGAAAAAACAGCTACTCTCAAACCAAACATATAGTCATATTATAATGTAATGTAAACATGCTTAGAGTGTGTGTGACAGGCTGAAGTTGGATGGGAATACATTTTTTATACAGATGGAGTTATAGAAATGCATTTTATATAGCTTTTAGTATGTTTTAGTTTTTATTAATGTCTGTTTTTTTTTTTAATGATAACATCAGCCTGACCAGGGACTACAGGTGGAAATTAGCACTAGTGCTACAACCTGGCACACCACATCTGTCCTGTTTAAGGTTAAGGTTGTGCATTGTCCCTGTCTAAATAAACAAATAAAAATTTAAATTTAAAAAAAGGATAGGGGGTGAGATTGGAGTGGACAGCTGTGGTGGGGGTGGTACGTGAAGGGATTGGCTGAAGTTAGGAGGAAGAAGGCAACACCCCAAGTAAAAAGTATAAAGAAAAAAGGGGAAAGATATCTCTGGGCTCTTGAGGACAGGGAGTCAAAGAGATGGGGGCGATGCCTGGTGACTTCATGTCTGTTGGCAAGCACAAATCTGTGTAAGTTTGATTAATGTTCATTAAATTAATCATTCATTGTTATTCTTAAATCCTGCTCCAGTCTGTTTTACTAACCAATGTAACGAACACGGGGGATAGAGAATTGGAGTCAAATTTGTGAGTAGAATCCCAACAAGTGTCAGACATAACATCACTACTACGTGTCGTGATTATTTTAGCCCACGAGCTAGTTAGTTGACATAATTATTACATTTTTATCCATCTCCGCTTATCAGGCCACCAGACTAACGTCACCTGTCGTTGACTGGAACGAATCCATCCATCACTAGTTTGATAGACTATAACTGGAGCTGGTTGAAGACGAGATCTTACTAGTCTGTAACCATAACCAGTCTAGGTAGTGGGTTAGTGCTCACTAACTAAACCCGAAGCCATTGTGTGGATGTAATCATTAGTGACTTGCCTGCAACAGATATTGCTTTGGGTTAAATACTGATCTTTGAGAATTGAGTCTTTTGTGTTTGTCCAATGAATCGATTAGTTATGAAAGTAATCTACAGATTACTTGATTATTTAAATTATCGTTAGTTGCATATGAAGATTCTTTAGTGTTTTTATTTTGCAAGCAAAGGGGAAAAATGCAAACAAAAAATACAGTTAAAAAAAAAAAAATCAAGATTTGAAAACAGAAATGAAGGTTTCAAAATTTTTAACCTTAAAAAAAATCAATTGTGTTCTCATTTTCTTTCATTATGAATCTGGAACTTCTGCTTGCAACCCAAAATGTTTTGTCCTTTTAAAAGTTTTGTTTGCAAGTCCAAAGGTTTTGCACCTCTAAATCTTTTGCAAATCAAAAAGATTTGTTTGCTTCCGGGTCAAACTCGTTTACGAGTAAAAAAGTTTTGCGTGTCAAAATCTTTTGCGAAGCAGAAACTTTTGCTTTTAAGTTCAACTGAATGTGATGGATGGGATCTACATGAGCAGAAGGGGTGGATTTCTATTGGCAGCTTGCTTGGATTGACAGTGTGGCTGGTTCCTAGTCCTCCAAACTGTATTTTTTGTTTGCCTTTTTTTCCTTTGCTTGCATAATAAAAACAATATAATCTTCATAGTTGCATCCCTAGTCAGTACGTCACATGCATATTAGCAAAACATAGAAATAATAGCTCTATTGTATTTCATTCTGATTCTCTGATGCTTAGGTTTTCTGTATATTCCCAACAGTTGACAGCAAACAGGGAGAACAAAAAGACCCAAAAACAAAAGGACTCATTCATTTACTATCAACTATATTCAATCTATCAATATCAGTTCAATTCAACCAAGACACACAGTGAGAATCAGGAAAATGCAGGAAAACCTAAGTCATGACAAATGTGTTTGGTTGAATTTAAACATCAGTGCATGAATGAGCTGCTCTAACCTTCTGTCTGCTTTCATGTTCACCCTGATAACCAGCCACACTAGCAGGGCATCACAGAACAACAAGACACATTTCACACACTATCACAAAGTCACGTGTGTAACAGAGTTAAGGTATATAGTGTAGGATTCCACTTGCCATTGCTGACTTTTGTTGTGTTAATTCCAATTTTATTTTGGGGACATGAACCCCACACCCCTTCAAACTGGGGTCGTGCACCCCAGGAGATAGCAACAGTTTTGTCGTTGTCTCCTGGTGAGTGCACGCATGTTGGTCCTGTCTTTATTTTACATTTTTTTATTCTCTTTATGTCATATTTGAATAGGTGTCGTGTGCCGTTGTGTTGGTGTCATGATTGGCTTTCGGTTGAGTATGTTTTTTGTTTTTTAATTGCAATGTTCTTTGTGTATGTTCGTGGAGTTAGCTAACTGTGATTTTTATTTTTATTTTTTTTTAATTTTTAGCCTCAAGACGGACTGCAGGTTTTTCATTTAACGGATGATTTTTTTTGTGTGTGTGTATGCCAGGTATGTATTTTATTTACTTTATATTTACAATGTTAGTTAAAAGATAGCGGCAGTTTTGTCGTTCTCTCCTGCCTCAAGACGGACTGCAGGTTTTTCATTTAACGTATGTTTTTTTTTTGTATGTGTGCCAGAATAAACTGGTGAACAAGAAAAAAAAGGGTTGTGTGGAAAAAACTCTTTGGCAACGCATCTGTACAGCCGCTACACGTGCACTCACCAGAATGGAATGTTGGATAGAACTTTGCTCATGGACGTTAGTGCAGCTCACACAGCCCGAATTTACATCCACTGTAACATGAGACGTGGGAATAAAAAACAGGATTAACATTTAACTTTACTAAACGACCGGAGCATGTTCAAGCAGCGCGAGGACTGAAAGGGAAATCCATCCAAACTCACGTGACCGTCTCCGCTTCACTGCACGAGAGTTAGGAGCTCCGGTACCGGCTAACTATAGCGGAGAGCACCGAGATATCCAGGAGGAAAAAGACTTGGGTAGATTTGAGCTCAAACTGCTCCTAAGTATCAAAAGATGAGAATCTGTGTCCAAACCCACCGACTAACATCGAGTAGAATGAAGTTGGATGAACCCGCTGCACGGCTTGTCTCAAAGCAGCAACAACAAAGGAGGAAAAAAGTGGGGCTGGCACTTCCGGGAATGACAACAAGCTGCATTCTGATTGGTTGGTCATGTCAGCCTTCTGATTCGTCGATGTAAAGTATATCGTGTCTATGGGTGGCTCCATTCGACTCGGCCTTTTTGCGTTTATAATCCGTAAAAGTACCTGGAATCTGTTTTTTAGTATTTGTTCCAAAACGCGTGAAGAGATACTAAAATGTGACGTGTAAACACTGCAGACCACTGATTGGTCAGGGAGTTGTCTCGGCGTCATTGCGTCATCAACGCGCGACCCGCCATTTTTAAAAACCAGATGTGGAAGTGTACAGTAAATATGGCGGTAGGCTAATCCATGATGACAGCCCAAAAAACCACACCGTGGTCGGTCCAGGAGGTTCAGACATTTCTGTCCTTAGTGGACAATGAAAGATTCAGCGTGAGTTTGACGGAACAACACGGAAGTTACATGCAGCGTCGCTATGACGACCAGGTATCCTAAAGTCAACACTGCTATGTTGTTTCTGGTGTAACTATGGAGACGGTCTACATGCGCTGTCTTCAGGAGCTCCCAAAACTTCATATCAGCGATGTTCCTCAGATTGGACCAACTCCAACACCTCCCAGTAAAGTGGACAGAGGATTCCAACTGGATGTGGATCATATAGACATGATTTGGAAGGGAAGGAAGAACTTTGAACAGGTTGGCGTGAACGTTAGCCAACAACTGAAGGACTGGATTATGTGCGTCATCTGGGGTTTGTTCTTCACAACGTTGTGATATTGTGACATTTCAAAAAAATGTTCTTGTACTGAGCGTACAGTACAGTAGTATCTTTGCTTCCAAAATCAGAGATGGTTTTTACTTAATTACTCTCAACATTGATTGTTTTTTTTATCCATGACTATGATTTTAAATGTTCTACCTCTAAATTTCTAAAATATTTGTCATACTCTGACTGTAAATAATACATTTCAACCACAACTAACCATCTACTTTCTTAACATCTCACTTAGGAAGAAAAATCTCCCATTAAACTTTCAGGAATATATTTATGTTTATATCTGAAATCAGCATAAACAGGACATCTTCCAGCTGTTTGTTTGTTTACTAAATTATTTTGAATACAACATTAAAACCAAACAATGAAAAGATGTATTTAAAATGAAAAGAAAACATTCGAAAAGGAGCGGGATGACAGCTGTAGACATGATGTGTCCCAGTATTTGGATCCAGATCATTTATATACATCAATATAAAAATTTTAACCAAACTAACCAATGAAGTGATATTTATCCTAATATAAATCTATATTATGACATTTGTCACTATTGTTTTGTATCTCAGACCCCTGTTAGAAAAGAAACACCTGAATTCAACATGTCCACATATGTTTGTCCATATAGTGTAAATCCCACCTACTGACAGATCCCATTGTAATGACATAATCAACATTAATACTACTTTACCTGTAAATGTCAGAATGTGATGGCTGATCGCTGTAGGAAGAAAAACCTCCCACTAAACTTTATGGAAATATTTATGTTTATGTCTCAATTCTTCGTGAACAGGACATCTTACAGCTGTAGACATGATGTGTCCCAATATTTATGCACATGATAGCACATCAAATCAAGACAAAGTCCCATTTCACTGATAACAACTTTTCGGTTTCTCTTCAAATTCGAATTGTCTTCTTTCTACATTAAAACAAAGAAAAAGAAGAGGTGGTCACTGAAATGTAACAGAACAAACACATCTGTTCAGGACCAGATTAAGCAGACAGACTAAATTAACTAGTTAGGTCATCGACAGGACATTTTCAAAACAACCAATATTTGATGGTTTCTCCTTCACAGATGTGTTTCCTGTATGAGAACAGAACAGATAATAACACAGATATTGAAAGAGGTTGAAAAATGTCAGGTTCTCTCCAGTATTGGCAGATTTTTTTAAATAGCTACAGAATCACAAAACACTGCAAAAACTTATTTAGTTTGGTCATTGAAAGTAAAGTAAAACCAATTCAATGTATTATTATTATTATTATTAGGTCCTGAGTGCTGAGAACTGGCTACAAAGGCCCTACTGTACATTAGGGATGTAATGGTACAAGTTATCCACGGTTCAGTACGGTAAAAATAAACCATCTATTGTAAATATGTTTATTTTGGTTAAAGCTAAAAGATAGTCAAAGTCGATTTTGTGAACCAACTTAGTAGTAGCATCGATGCCGATCTCCTCTGCACCGTAAGTAGTGGGGGTACCTCTGACTGAGGGGGGAATTAAAAATAAATAAATAAAAAGTCATGCAAAATTAATGGAAATTAAAGCTATACCTACCGATGTGGCATTTCTCACAGCACTTAGTAAAAGTTTGAACATGAACAACCCGCCTCCCTCCAAAGCCCCGCCCCCTTCCCTCTGCCTGAGCTCTGAGGCTCCTCCTCCTCTCTCCTCATGCGCGATGGAAACTGAGGAGGAAGCAGAGGTGGAGGTCCGGTCCGTTTTGACGTGTCCGCGGACCCCTCCCTCAGTAATCAGATGCATCATCCACCTGCCGCGGGCCCGCGGCTCCTGTTCCATCAGTAGACCTGGTCTGTGCAGTACTGGGTCAGTCTCTTCACTGCAGTGCACAGGGGATGGGCGCGCGCACTGTGAACGCGCGGCCTCCGCAAATTTTCCGTGGACATTTGAAGTTTCATAGTCCATACAATTATCATCCTACATCATCTTACATTGTGTGACACCATGTACATGTACCTGTATGAGTCCCACCGTCATAAAAGCTGAGCTTTATGCAGACCTGTTCAGTCCAGTACAGCTGACTTCCGGACTTTTATCTCCATCCTTCATTCATCAGACTCCCGTTTGTGCCCCTCAGTTGTTGTTTCTGTTAATAAATCTTTTTTTCCCCTTCCACATGTGCATGTCAGTTCTATCCATACACATCCTAGACAGTAGACTGTGGTCAGTGACAGGAGGAGCAGCGCCAGTGAAGCGTCAGATTCAGAGGAACACATATCGGATGTGAGACGGAGATAATGGATCGGATGCTGGACGGCCGTAATGGATGATTGACAGGAGGCTCAGTCAGGTTCGGCCAATTATTTTATTCGGACCGACTAAAATGATTGGTCAGACTTTTATTAGAAATATATGAGAAACATTTTTGAGTTTCAATGCCTGGCGGATTTCTTTTACATTTTAGTTTGACACACACTTATTAGGAGCATTTTAAGATGACAAAAGAAAAGTGTAAAAATGCCACATCATACGGTATAGCTTTAACACCTGTTTTTCCAACACAGTTCACTCAACTACGAATTGGATCTGGAATAAACTATGACTTGATTTGATGTTAATTCTCTACTAAACTGTTCCAGTTAAATGCTTCAAAGTGACTCTGAGTAAATCCTTGAACATATCACAGCCTTTTACAGGACAGTTTGATGCACTTTTGTGTCTGTACTTTGTATGTTCTTCATTTTGTTCAGATCTCATCCGTGTCCACATGATGTTTGTGTGAATTCTCAGTGAGTCAGTCTCACACTCCTCCCTGAACTCAGCTTCCCCTTTTTTTCATTTCCTCCTCCGTCGTCTTTCGTCCAGGTCTGTGCATCTGAAGGTAAAGTTCTCCTGTTTAACCCTTTAATGGCTCTTTAATGACGGTGGACACTGTGGGTCTGGACTGTAGCTCTACTTTGAACCGTAAAAACTTGCCGCCTGTTGTCAGTTTCACCAGTTTTCAGTCAACCGCAGCCGGATTCGTCATCGAGGCCTGTTGTAAAGAAGTCCGACTCAGAGGAGGAGGTTCTGGACTGAAACCACATATCGATCCTCTGTTCATCTGATCGTTACTGGTTTGACACTGACAGTGAAGAAGTGAAGCTCCGTGAATGCCACGAACCGACACCGTTTAGGGTTAGGGTTAAGAACTGCGGAACTTTTGTGTTGTAGCTGCGTCACAGAACCGGCTAAAGAGCGAAAGTTAGTCGGAGAGGGGGTGTGGTTGGACCTGAACCTGGTCTCGAACCTGAACCACCAAAAACAATCATCAAATACGTTAAAATAACTTTTTAGAGAATAAAACCTGGTCGCACGGACGCCCCACTCAGTGTCACCGGGGTGCGTTCAGGGCCTGTGGGAACTCCTGTTACATTTCTACAGACCCTCCAACTAAAAATGTACATGAAAAAAATAACTGCTATAACACCATCATGCGTCTGTTTTTTATGTATTGATATATCAGACCTCTTCAGTTCAACTCAAAACTAGCAAAAGGTCAATAATTTTCAGAATTTTAACCATGGATGGATGGATGGATGGATTGACTGATATCCCCATTAGCTGATGCAGTACATCAACTACTCTTCCTGGGGTCCTCCCATCCCAGACAGACATACGGTATCCAATTCCAAGCATAAAAACAATGTGATTCACCCTTATATTTCCTTCTTAAGAACACTCAACAGTCAAACAAAACAACATTAACAATAATAACAATACTACAAGATCAAATTAAAAAACAACACAAACAAACAAACAAAAAACGAAGTAATCATATTAAATAAATAAACCTAATTATAATTGTGTGTGTGTGTGTGTGTGTGTGTGTACATGCATTTGCTAATATCATATGTTTATGTCTACATGTCTTCCAAATTGTTTACAGACGTTGGGTCATTTGATGTTGCTTCAGTTGTCTTTTAAATCTTGCTTTTGTTTGTTCTTAAGTGATCTGTTCTGGAAGTGAGTTCCATTCCACCATGGCTCGATATAGAACTGTTCTTTGCATTGATTGTGTTCTTGCTAAAGGAATTGTATGGCAGCCTCTGGTGGCATGCCTCGTGTGGTGTGTATGTATGTATGTCAGAGCTATGTGTCAGTTGGTTATATAAGAAGTTGGGGCTTTTTAACATATTAATATTTCTAACAAAAACAATCAGTGATGCTGTCAGCCTCTCCGTGACTTTCCTCCAGGAGAGCTTGACATGCATTTCATTTACATTAGACCGTAGTGTGCATCGTAGGGCCAGCCGAGCTGCTCTATTCTGAGCCATCTGTAGCTTTCCTATCTCCTTCTTACTCGCACCAGACCACACCACTGAGCAATACTCTAAATCTGACAACACTAGAGTTTGAAGAACTTGCTTGGTCGGTTGTGGTGTCAGAAAAGTCGAACACCTTTTAATAACAGATATGTTCCTTCCCATCTTCCTAACAACAGCATCTATTTGTCTCATCCATGACAAATTACAATCTACATTAACACCCAACAGCTTTGTTTCTTCCACCTGTTGAACAGCTGTTTTGTTTAGAATCAGATTTAGCTGTGGTTAAGATCTCAGTGCATAATTTGTACCCAGTAGCATGCTTTTTTTATATATAAATATTTAAGACTAATTTGTTGCTGGTTACCCAGTCTAATACTATTTGCAATTCTTCATTCAGGGTTTTCGTGACCTTGTCAACTGTTGGTGCATTAATGTATATTGTTGTATCATCAGAATACATAGCCATATTTGCATTTTTAAGAGCAAATGGAAAATCGTTGGTGAAAATAAAGAACAACAATGGACCAAGCGAACTTCCTTGCGGAATTCCACTTTCAACCACTCTACCTTCAGAGAAACTACCATTGAGAAAAAAAAACTCTTTGAGTTCTATTCGATAGGTAACTTTCTATCCATGATAGGGTGGTTTGAGTAAAGCCATAGTACCTCAGTTTATTTAGTAGTATTTTGTGGTCCACCACATCAAATGCAGCACTAAAATTTAACAATACTGCTCCCACTACGTTCTTTTTATCAGTTGCTTTCAACCAGTCATCTGTCATTTGTGTTATTGCTGTGGCTGTTGCGTGACCCGCTCTATAAGCGTGCTGGTAATCACTTGTCAGATTGTTAACAGAGAAGTACTTTTGTATTTGTTCAAAAACAATTTTTTCCAAAAGTTTGTTAAGCACAGGTGATAGGCTTACTGGTTGGCTGTTAGAACCTGTGAAGGCATTTCTGGTGTTCTTTGGTAATGGAATGACTTTGGCCTCTTTCCAGGTTTGGGGGCAGACAGTACTTTCAAGACTCAAATTGAAGATGTGGCAAACAGGAGCAGAATATGACTAACGATACACTTCAATAGCTTTCCATCTAAATTATCTATCCCAGATAGTTTCTCATTATTGATGGACTGCAATAATTTTTCCACCTTTTCTATACTTACTTTACACAGTTTAAAGGTACAGTTCTTATCCTTCATTATTTGTTCTTTTATGTATTGATATGTTGACTCACAGCTGGATTTTGGCATTTCCTGTCTTAGTTTACTCACTTTGTCCATGAAGTAATTATTAAAATAATTAGCAATGTCAAGAGGTTTAGTCATAAATTCACCTTCTGATTCAAGGAAGTATGGTGTTGAATTGCTCTCTCTGCCCATTATATTATCTAGTGTACCCCAGAGCTTTTTTCCATCATGCTTTACGTTATACAATTTAGTTTCATAATACAGTTTCTTCTTTTTCTTGTTCAATTTGGTCACCTTGTTTCTAATTTTACAGTATATCTGCCATTCTAGTGGATTGCCAGACCTAACTGCTGCCACCTTGGCCCCGTCTCTCTCCTCCATACACTTCTTTAACTCCTCATCAATCCACTGTGCACTCACAGCCCTGACAGTAAGCTTCCTGACTGGTGCATGTTTGTCAACCACAGGACACAGCAATTTCATAAAAACATCCAGTGCAGCATTTGGATCTCTCTCTTTACACACATCAGTCCAATATATACATTTTACATCATCCACATACAACTCACAGCAAAATGATTTATATGATCTCTTGAATACTATTTTAGGTGCAGTCTTTGGTATCTTGGCTTTCCTGGCTATGGCTACTACATTATGATCGCTTAATCCAACTGTTCAGGTCTCCCAGTAAATAAATCTCTCTATTTTCATAACATACTTTCTCAATCATCTCACATAACATGTCTACATATTGGCTACTTGCACTTGGAGGCCTATAACAGCATCCCAGTAGCACAGGTTTTAAGTGAGGCAGGTGAACCTGCAACCACAGTGTCTCCACAGCACTTGACATCAAATCCTCTCTTCTTTTAGCAGGAACGTGACTTTGAATGTACACTGCAACCCCTCCCCCATAGGTGTCCCTATCCCTTCTATAGATGTTATATCCACTTATTGACACTGAACCATCCTCAAATGAGTCATCTAAATGAGTTTCTGATATGGTCAAAATATGAATTTTGTCTGATACCAGCCAGTTCTTGATGTCCTGAACTTTATTTCTGAGACTGCATACATTAATGTGGGCTATTTTTAGTCCTTTTTTGGATGTTTTTCAGATACAAACATAATACAGTGATGAATCACCAAAAGTGTTTGTGTCTGTGTGTGTGTGCATGCGTGCGTGTCCACCAAGTTATACCAAGTTATGAACCCATTTTGGCTTGTTGCTCCCTTTTCTCAGTCTTGTGGGAGGGGGGATGGACAATGAGTCTGTCATATCTAATGAAAGTAACGTTCTCTTTGCTCCTCTCAGCCTTCATGGCTGGGATGAGTTTCCTCTTTTGCCGTACTGCTTCAGCGTAGTCCTCGTTGAGGAAGATGTTAGTCCCTTTCAGTTTATGGCGTCTTCCCAGCACTGCCGTTTTGTCCTTGAACCAGAAGAACTACACGACGATCTGCCTGGGTCTGTCCCCTGAGTTGGTTCCCATTCTGTGGGCCCGCTCCAGCTCAGTCCTCTTCTCATCCACCTGGAGCTTCACTGCAAGCACATCACGGACCTTGTCCTCTAATTCCTCCCAGCTCTCCTGCGGGGACTCGGTAATGCCATCGATGATTATATTATTTCGTTTGGATTGACCTTCTAGGTATTCCGCTTTGCCGTTCATTGTTAAGACCGTTTTACACACTGTTCTGATGTCTGTGTGTGCCTCTTTGTTCTTATTAGTCAGCTCTTTTACAGTTTCTTTTAGTTCATCCACTTCCTTTTGTGAAAACTGCAGACTGGTTTTCAGGTCATGCACCTCTTTAATCATATCATCCATTCTCTTGTTAGTGGAGTCGACCAGGATTTGCACAAAGCTCTTAAAGTTGTTTTCTTGCTGCTTTAGTAGCTTCTCGTATGCCTCTCTCTGTTGTTTAAGCAGGTCATGCACCTGCGACAAATTGACATAGTCCTCTCCTTTCGGAGCCATGGCAGCTCCTGTCATCTCCCTTCTCAACTAATCCACAATCCATGGGAATATACCCGAGCAGCTTTATCCCAAAGTTTTATCCACTCTGTCCGTATCTCCTGGCGCAAATCATACACAAAAAACTTGGTTAGTCTTCTCTTACCGCAGCTGCATGACAGCAGCTGCATTACACACCCTGGAGCCAATCACAGTAGGTTTAATGTGTTGTCTGTATGTGACTGAATGATTTTCTGTGTCTTACAGTGACATATGTAGGACCAGAATGATTCCAAATGTATTAGTTTATGAAACATGTACATTTATCATCAACTAAAAGCTGTCACAGACTTAAAGAAAAAAAATCCCATTTAAAGTTATAGAAATTATATAGTAATATATAGTAATTAACAGATTTATTCATAGATGAATTAATAATAAATGGATTGGTGATTAATTTGAAGCAGAATCAGTGTTTTCTGCTGCACATTTACACTGTGTCAAAGCATCAATGGGATGACCAAACAAACGAGCCAATCACCATCCAGTAACATGTTGTGACGATTCAGAGCTCCTCCCACTGCAGGCATTAACACCTGATGTCTTTACAGGTGAGACTCAGATTGATCCAGGAAACAGCTCAGCAGTGACGAACACAAACCCTTTTCTGTCTGACGTCCACAGGTGAGTTTTATCTGTGACTCTTTGACTCAATCAGGACACTTTGATCTGAGTCTGTGACAATAAACTGATCTGGAAACACTTTACACATGTTTCTGATGTTTAAATCAGTCTGGATTCATGACGTTGTTTTTATTGGACTTGGATAACTGTTGACCTTTGACCTTTCACATTCACAGTTTAGTCAATTATTGATGAACTAGAATCTGATCAGGTGATAAAGAGCTGCTGTTTAGGTCAAATAAACCAACTTCAACATGTTCATGACCTTCCTCAGTCATCATCTACAGACACAACAGGACATTAACACTTCCTGTGAAACCTTTGAAAATAAAAGTAGATTGAGCTGCTGTTTACCATGTAAAGGATAAATCAGTGTGGATTCACTAGCTGTGTGTCCATGAAGAGTGGTGACTCTATGGGTCTCCCACTACATTTTAAAAGAGGACATGTGTGTGAGCCTCAGTAAGTGAACGTCAGTATCAGAACAGCACTGAGTGACCCTCAGTGGACGAACATACAAGGTGCAGATAAATGACTCATAGAGCTCAGTCTGAGTTTAGGTCTGAGGGTCCACTGATCTGTTTCAGCTTTAACACATTCTTATCTTAGACCTGGACCTGTGTGAAGTCGGCCCCCCACCCAATGAAAATCTGTGGATAAATAGTCTCATTCATTTGTGCTTCGTTTGTGCTGGTTTGTCAAACATCATCGGCCTAACGTCATTGGCTGAAAATAAATGTAATATCTATAAAACCATAACAGCACAAATGAAACTTTAAACGGCAAAAACCAGCACAAACAAATGCGACAATTTTAGTTCAATTTGGAGCAAGTGGGGGGCCAGCTGACCTCAGAATGACCTATAAAAGAATTGTTAATAACTCGATAACCATAAGAGCGCAAACAAAACTTTAAATGGCACAAACCAGCACAAACAAAGCACAAACAAACGCAACCATTTCCGTCTGATTTTGAGGAAGTGGGGGGCTGTGTGACATCATCGGCTGAATATAAATCTTGTAATATCTATAAAACCATGACAGCACAAACGAAAATTTTAACAGCACAAACAAAGCACAAACAAACATGACCATTTTAGTTAAATTTGGAGCAAGTGGGGGCTGGCTGACCTCAGAATGTCCTATAAAAGAATTGTTAACTCGATAACCATAATATCCAATCCAACTTTATTTACAAAGCACTTTAAAATGACCACAGTGGACTAAAGTGCTGTACAGAAGAATAAAAGCACAATACAAATTAATAAAAGCATTAAAAACATTAAAATCAAGTCAAATAAAGTAAAACAAGTTAAAACATAAAAACAGAAACAAAATGTCAACATTGCACAAGTGTTAAAAGGCCAAGGAGAACAGGTGGGTTTTAAGAAGAGATTTAAAAACAGGCAAGGAGGAGGCCTGTCTGATATACAGAGGTAGGTTGTTCCACAGTCTGGGACCAGCAGCAATGGGAGTGGGAGTGTATGTGTGAAGGAGCTCAGAGAGGTAGGGTGGTGCAAGACCATGGAGGGATTTAAAAACAAATAAAAGTTTTTTGTTTTTTTTTTTTTGTTTTTTTTTTTTATGACTTGATCTTTATTGAATTTTTCTTTTACATATGAAAAAAAAGAGTAAAAAAAATTAGCAAAATAACAGTAAGGCAAAAGAAAAAACAAACAAATAAACAAACAAACAAACAAATAAATAACAGCAAAAAAAAAGGGTTTAGGCCATACATGCTATACATTTCCACACTTTATGCCAGTTATCAATGCCAGTATACTGAAGACATGTGGACAATCTCCTAACAGATGAAACATAAATAATAATAACAATAATAATAACAATAATAATAACGATGCCAATAATATATGTATACATGGTTACAACAGTCATTACTATCACTAAGTCCAGTTAACATTCTTGAGCTGGAAACGTCATTGACCTGTGTAGGAGAAGTAGCGGGCCCATTTGTCAGTATAGTCATCTACTCTATTTAACAGTCTGTAAGATAATCTTTCAAATGCTGCCAATTGACCAAGAGAGGTATACCACTGGGAGAAAGTTGGAGTTGATGGAGCCTTCCACTCCCTTACTAAGAGTTTTCTCCCCAGCATGATGGCAGTTTGTACCCATTGTGCAACAGAGGAAGACAAAAAACTCAAAACAGAAGGATCCCCTAGCACATAAAGCCTATTGGTAAAGGGAATGCCCTGACCAGCAACTTTCTCCGCTACAGTGTGAACCGAAGACTAGTATTCCTGGATTTTGGGGCATTCCCAGAGCATATGCAGAAGAGTGCCACTATCCTGCTGGCACTTCCAACAGGAATCTGTCCCCGCTAGCCCCACTTTCTGTAACCTAGAAGGTGTTCAGTAAACTCGGTTTAAGATCTTAAATTGAACCAACCTTGATCGTAATTCTCGCGACAATTTTTTCATATTCTTAAGAATTCTACTCCACTCATCTTCTGAGAAGCTGATTTTTAAGTCAGTTTCCCATGTTCTTTTGAGAGATAGTGTATTAGGCTCAGAGGCCGATAGTAACATTTTATAATAAACTGATGCCTCATGTCTACTTCCAAAAACATTTTTATTTCCTCCAAAGTGTCACAGCTTGAGGGGGGCTTTGTGGGTGAGCCAAATGTTTTTACCACCAAATGTCGCAACTGTAGGTATTTCCAAAAATCCTGCCGAGGTAAATTATAATCCTGTGCTAGTTTTTCAAAAGATTTCAATGTATTGTTTTCATATAAATCCCCCAATACTATTATACCTCTCTGAAACCAAGACTTCCAAAAAAAGGTGACTTAGCTATGTGGAGTTTGGGATTGTGCCAAATACCAGCAGCTTGATTGAGGTGGGGGTCAAATTTAAAAGTCTTGGACATTTTCTTCCACACTCCTTTCAAGTGAGACAGGACAGGATGTGACTGATTGTGAGGAGCAAGATTAGTAGTTAAACTATAAAGTGGTGTAAATGGTGAACAAGCTATGCTCTCAAGATAGAACTAAAGGGGTGCTTTCTCAGGGAGTAAGAACCAATGTGCCAAATGCCTAAGAGAAAAGGCTTAATGATAAAGGAGTAAATTAAGGAGCCCGAGTCCACCTTTGTCCACTGGCTTCTGTAGTTTTCTCAAGTTCAATCTAGGTTTTTTATTGTTCCATATAAATGAATTGCAAAGTTGGTCAAATTCTTTAAAATAATTCCCAGGAACATTAATAGGTAGAGCCTGTAGCAGATAGTTAAATTTGGGTGTACAGACCATTTTTATTACATTTACCTTTCCCCACATAGAGAGATTCAACTGGGACCAGCAGTCTGTATCAGCTCTCATCCCACTAAGTAGTGGTTCAAGATTTATTTTTATTAAATCTGAGAAATGTGGTGGGAAGGTGATCATACACTTAACTCGCGCTGCCTTTGAGCCCCCTACACCCTGTGACTCTGGGACGGGTAGACAAAATATTAAAAGGAGAAGAAAAAAAGCAGAAACCTGAGCCCAGAGTAAAATGAAGAAGCAGCAAAGAGTCTAACAATGCCCATCATCACATCAGAAAAATGCATCAGTTCAAACTCAGCCTCTCCTATACACATCAGACTGGAATGAAATTTAAACAGGAAGAGAACAAAAAGCGGAAAAAACACAAAACAAAACAACAACAACAACACTTATGGTCTAACACAATATGACTCAGAATATACTGAACATGAGCTCATGCTCAATTTACCGCTGCCTCAAGTCCTCATTGTAAATTCAGAATCATCCTCCGTGGAGCGGTGGGGAATGCAAAATGTCCTTCCTGTTAGTCCGTTATTGTCCGTAATACAGGCTCGGCATTAACAATGTGTCCATCCATATCTTCCCGGTGTCCATATGTGTTGTAGGTATAATCCCACTCGCACAAATAAGTCCAGAACAGAGGAACAAGCGAACGTCTGCTGTACAAAAATCGTTACTCCAAAGAGCGAATAAAAGTCATGGCTTTTTTGTGGTCTTCAAAGTGGCGGGTTCCTTGAGGAGCTTTCACGACGAGCACCGCAGGGTAAATCAGGGAAAAGCGAATGCGTTTGTTATGTAGAAGCTTCTTGCATTCGTTAAACTTAACACACTTCTCATTCAAAAGTTTAGAATAGTCTGTGAAAACCATAATGCGGTGCTCTTCCCAGGTAACGGTACCCAGTTTGCGTGCAGCCTCAGCAATGGGAATACGGTCTTGGAATCTCAGGAATCTGGCTATAAGTGGTCTGCTTCGCGGAGGCTGGTCACCGTCATACCTCTTTGGTAAAGCACCACCTCTGTGTGCCCTCTCAATTTCCAATCCCTTTGGGAAGTCCAAGTTCAAAATCTTCGGTATAATTCCTTCCAAAAATTGCACAGCATCATTATCCTCACAGCCCTCGGGGAATCCCACAAAGCGCAAATTATTCCTTCATTCCCTGTTTTCAATGTCGTCTAACTTCTCCTGGTGTACTGCAACTTCATCAGCAGTAGCCGTGGGATTAGCTGTTTGCCTCTCGTATTCATCTTCCAAAAAACACAGGCAGTGCTCCACCTCAGCTATGTCGGCTAGTTTGCTCTCTGTAGCGCTTGTGCTAATCCGTATTTCCTCCAGTTTCTTGTGGTTGTCCAATTTTTCCACTATTAAAGCGGAAAGCCGGGCCAGTTCCTTTACCACCTCCCCAGGGATGTGTCTCGCCACAGCCCCCACCTCTTCAATGTCACCATTGTCCCGTAGTGGCGAGGCCCTCTGGCTAGCTTGGTTAGCACTAGCTGCTTCACATGTTTTGTTCCCCCCAGCCCCAGAGCCGGACTTGGCAAAGTTTCTGGTGACATTCGGCATAGTAACAGCAGAGAAGCACTAATCCCAAATATTATGGCCCAAAGTCCAAGACTCTGTTGCGTCTAAGAAGAAGATATTCACGGGGACAGGAGCAGCCGGCTCTCAAGCAGCCATACTCGCCAAGTGCGTCATGTGACTGACAAATAAAAGTATTTTAAAATGGATTCTAAAATAAACAGGCAGCCAGTGGAGTGACGCTAAAACCTGAGAAATGTGCACATATTTATGAGTGCCAGTTAAAAGATGTGCAGCGGCATTTTGCACTCTTTGAAGACAAACAATGGAAGACCACTAATTCCCAAATACAAAGCGTTACAATAGTCCAGCCAAGTGGTGATGAAGGCGTGGTTTACCATCTCAAAATGGTGCTTTGGGATGACTGGCATCACTTTGGCCAGCTGCCTTAAGTGAAAAAAGCTTGACTTCACAACTGCCTTTACATGACTATCAAGTCTTTTGACTTTCAAGATCACAAACCCTATGTTTTAGAGAATGATATTGATCCAGAGACCCACTTCTACTACAGCATTAAAACAACATGTGAATATTATTCAGAAGACAAGTATAAGTCTAAAATGAAGGGTTTTTCGGTGATTCACTTTAATAGCAGGAGTCTCTATAGCAATTTTGATAAAATTAAAGATTATTTGCAAAAATTCCAGCATAAATTTAGTGTAATAGCAATCTCAGAGACTTGGCTGAGTGATGAGAAAGAGAAAGGGTTACATGATGAGTTAGAAGGATATGAGATGTTTTGGCAGAACAGGGCCAATAAAAGAGGAGGGGGCGTGGCCCTATTTGTGTTAAATGATTTGAAATGTAAGATAAATGGTGATTTGACAATTGCTATAGACAATCTGATGGAATGTGTAACGGTTGAAATTAAGATGGAAAAACACAAAAACATATTTCTTAGTTGTATTTACAGGACACCGGGGTCATGCATAGAGAAATTCAATAAGGAGATTACTGAGTTATATGAAAAATATTGTGAGAAGGTGATTCTGGTTTGTGGTGACTTTAACATTGATCTACTGAAATGGAATGAACATACAAAAACAACAGAATTTGTAAATACTATGTTTAGTTTGAGTTTTCATCCTGTAATTACAAAACCAAGTAGAATCACATTGGAAAGCGCAACATTGATTGATAATATTTTTACAAACATTATTGATGGTGAAATAACAAGTGGTCTATTTCTGACTGACATAAGTGATCATTTGCCAGTTTTTGTAGAACTGGAAATGAACAACAAATTATCTTTACCCAAATATAAGCAAAAACCTTGTGTGGTTAGAACAAAGTCACCAGAAGCAATTATGGCCTTAAATGAGGAACTCATAAATTATGACTGGCATGACGTTTATGTAGATGATGTTAATGATTCATATAATGCTTTCCTAGACATATTCCTGACATTGTACAACAGACATTGTCCTGTGAAAGAATATAGACAAGATTTTAAAAAGAATAAGAAACCATGGTTAACTAAGGGATTGGAAAGGGCTTGTAAGAAGAAAAACAGGCTCTATAGGGAATTTCTGAAGCACAGAATGAAAGAAAAAGAGAATAAATATAAAAGATACAAAAATAGATTGACAAAAATCATAAGAACACATAAAAAAGCCTATTATGATCAGTTGTTAGAAATACACAAAAATGATATTAAAGGTACTTGGAGAGTGTTAAATGATATGATTAAAAAAAGTAATAAAAAAAATGTTGCTACATATGTTGTTAAAACTGGTGACACTGTGGTGGAAAATATAGAGGACATCGTGAATATATTTATTGATTTTTTTTGTTAATGTCGGTCCTAATTTGGCAAAAGATATTACCAAGTGGGAAAAGGATGATAAAACTTTTGATTTTGCTATTGAAAACAATAATTCAATGTTTCTCGGTGGAGTTTGTGAAAGTGAAGTGTTGGAAGTGGTCAGGAAATTTAAAAATAAAAAATCTACTGATAGAAATTCCATTGATATGTCACTCATAAAACAAGTGATAAACAGTATCCTTCAACCATTCACTTATGTATGCAACAAATCATTTCAAACAGGCACTTTTCCAGAAAATATGAAAATAGCTAAAGTGATTCCGATTTATAAAAATGGTGATAAGCACATGATGTCAAATTATAGACCAGTGTCACTGTTACCACAGTTTTCTAAAATTCTTGAGAAACTGTTTGTAAAGAGGGTAGATGACTACATAGACAAATATAGGATATTAAATGATCACCAGTACGGATTTAGGAAAAACCGATCAACATCTTTAGCAGTAATGGAATTTGCAGAAACTATAGCAACAGCGGTGGATCAGAAACAACATACTGTTGGTGTTTTTATTGATTTAAGGAAAGCATTTGACACAATTGATCACTCAATATTACTCCGGAAATGTGAAATGTATGGTATAAGAGGTGTGACGCAAAACTGGTTAAAAAGTTATTTACAAAATAGGTCTCAGTATGTATCAATTGGAAATACAAATTCACAACTTAGAAAAGTAACATGTGGGGTCCCACAAGGTTCAGTTCTGGGACCTAAGTTATTTATACTTTATCTAAATGATATTTTTATGGCATCTAGTGAGTTAAAATTTACAATATTTGCAGACGATACTAATTTGCTTTATTCGGGAGCAAATATGAAACAAATATTAGAAACTGTGGAAAAGGAATTGAGCAAGTTTAAAAAATGGTTTGACATTAATAAGTTATCACTTAATGAAGATAAAACAAAATTTATGGTTTTTGGTGGTGCTAGGGGAAGTGAAGATATAAAACTGAAAATTAATGAAATTGAAATTGAAAGGGTGTATGAAACAAAATTTTTGGGAGTGATTATTGACCATAAACTCTGTTGGAAACCACAAATAGAATATATCAAACGCAAAATGTCCAAGGCTGTTGCGATTCTTTATAAAACTCGAGACTTGTTAAGCAAAAAATGTTTGCATATGTTGTACTGTTCACTTGTAATGCCATATATGTCATACTGTGTGGAAGTATGGGGCAATGTGTATAAAACTAATTTAGACCCAATAATTAAACTCCAAAAAAGAGCTATTAGAGTCATAAACAAAGCTGGTTATCTCCAATCAAGTAATCCACTTTTTGTAGAATCTGGTTTACTAAATTTTTTTGACATTGTATATTTAAAAACAATGGAATTTATGTTTCGCATTAAAAGTAAAAACCTTCCTTTTCGTATTCAGAAAATTTTTAAGTTAAGAGAAGGACATTATAATTTAAGAGGGATGTTTGTGTTTGAAAAATGTAAAGTAAGAACAAACATTAAATATCAGTGTTTCAGTTATTGGTGTCAAGCTATGGAACGAACTGAAGGATGAAGTGAAATTGTGTAGTTCACTGTTGAGTTTCAAAAAGAATTTAATTTGTCAAATTATGAAGGGCTATGAAAGTAATATGATTACAAAATAACTTATTACACTGAATGTAGTATAATTTAAGTTTAAGTATTTATCTGCTGCAACTTGTGCAAATTAAGGTGTGGACTTGGACTAAGGATGTGAATAGGAGAAGCAGAAATAAGCCTCCGGCTTCAGCTTCTTCCTTTTTCAGTTACAAAATGGGTTAATTTTATGTTTGTTTGTTTTTTAATATGTAGGTGTTTTGTTTTGTTGTTTTTTTTTTTTGGTTTTTTTTAAATATGTATGTGTTTTGTGTTTTGTATTTTGTATTTAACTGAAATAAACATTCATTCATTCATTCATTCATTCATTCATTCAAGTTTAGAGTCAGGATCCATTTTAACACCCAGGTTTTTGATAACTGGCTTGTTGTACTGAGCCAAATAACCCAGATCTGTTGGGGAGACTCTAGTTGAACCACCAAACACTATAACCTCAGTCTTATCTTCATTGAAATTTAAAAAAATACAAGCCATCCACACCTGAATGTCATGAAGACATTGAAGCAGTGGTCTGACAGTGGAAGGGTTCTTTTTTAGAGGCAAATGAATTTGACTATCATCTGCATACAAATTAAATTACCGTGTTTCCTCAGGATGGAACCTAGTAGGAGTAGATATAGGGAAAAGAGTAGAGGACCCAAAACCAAACCTTGTGGGACACCATATAAGAAAGGGTTAGAAGAGGACATAGCATCACCAAGGCTGACACAAAATGTCCTGTCAGCAAGGTAAGACCAGAACCATTGTAGGGCTGTGCCTCTGATGCCCACCCAGTGCTCCAGACGATCTATCAGGATTTCATGATCCACAGTATCAAAGGCTGCAGATAAATCAAGAAGTAAAAGAACAACACAATCCCCAGAGTCAGTGGCTAGTAAAATATCATTAAAAACCTCTCAGAAGAGCTGATTCTGTACTATGTAGTGTTTTAAAACCAGACTGAAAAGTCTCTAAAATACTGTGCTCCTTCAAAAAGGCAAGTAGTTGAATATAAACTATCTTTTCCAGAACCTTTGAGAGAAAATGCAGTTTGGAAGTGGGCCTGTAATTAGAACACACTGAGGGATCTAGATCTGTTTTTTTGACTAGTGGTTGAACTACAGCCTGTTTGAAGTTTGCTGGGTTTTCACCAGAGGACAAACTGCTGTTGATGACAGTGAGAATGGATGGACCTACAGTTGGAAAGACCTCCTTAAGAAACTGGGGAGGAATGGCATCATTTGAAAAACCTGTGGGCTTCATATTAGCGCAAAACAAAAATTTTAATGGCACAAACTAGCACAAATGAATGAGACTATTTATCCAGAGATTTTCTTTGGGTGTGGGGCCAACTTCACGCAGGTCTCAATCTGTTAGCCAATTTTTTTAACACATATCTTTATTAAGGTTTTGACAAATTATATATATTTTCTGACATGAATTGACATTGTGTGGGTCTCCCCCAAACACAAATCCCCTGAACCCCCCCCCCCCAAAAAAAAACACCTCTGAATTTTTAAACAGCTGTGAAAGTAAATAACATGACAAAATAATAATTGACAGATAATATAAGTAACAGTGACTTGAATACTTCTCAGCATCCATTTTTAGCTTACTGGCTGACAGGCCGTAAGCTATTGTCATCATGCAGCGTCCGTCGTTGTTGTCTGTCGTCGTCATTTACAAAAATGTACAGTTACAAAAATTTCAATCGTCTTCTTCTCCAAAACTACAATTCCGATTGACTTCAAACTTGGTATACAACTTCTTTATGATGATGTCAACAAAAGTTAGTGAAATTTTATGGATCTGGATCTGATTCTGGATTTGGTGCCACTTTGAAAAATTTCCCCATTATAAGAGATAGGAAGTGGATCAATGCAATAACTCAGTAAATATAAATGATATCCAGCGTAAATTTCTACAGTCCAGCCCTGATGGGGAGATGACCAAAACATAATATCCACATGCTGATCAGGATCCTCTTCTGGATCTGGGAACTTATGGAAAATTTAACATGGGGAAAAAATTTCAATCATCTTCTTCTCCCAAACTACGGTTCTGATTGACTTCAAACTTGGTATACAGCTTCTGTAGGATGATGTCAACATAAGGTATTGCAATTATTTCCATCCGGATCTGGTTCTGGATTTGGTGCGACTTTGAACAATTTTCCCATTATAACAGATAGGAAGTGGATTGATACAATAAATCAGTATCGATGATATCAAATTGGAATTTGAATTTTTTACAGATCTGATTGGAATATGACCAAAACATGGGCTATTTCTGTAATATAATAAATACACAGAACTGGGTAATAATAAATGGCATCTGGTTACATTTCCCAAAGCTTTTCGTTTGGCCGGTAAACTACGGGGCCATTGGTCCTATTTTTGTATATCTGATATATAATCATACAAAATTTAACAACAACAAAAAAAAGGGTATGGTATGGAGAGAAATGTGTTTCTTAATTCATCAATCAAAATAATGGATTTGCAATTAAAAAGAATAGATTTGCAACCAAAAAAGATATTTGAGAGCAACAGACAGAAAGTGGCAAAAAAAAAAAAAGGTAATTTTGCTTGTAAATCAGTCCTCTTTGCTTGTGACTTAAAAACTTTTGCTTGAAACTTCAGAAGTTTTGCTTGAAAATCACTCCTCTTTGTTTGCAACTTCAAAAGTTTTGCTTGCGAATTTAACTGCACTTAATGGGTGGGGCGTACGCTGATGGATGAGAGAAGAGTCTCTATTGGTGGGTTTGGCCTGGCTCCAGCGCCGGCTCCAGCTTCTGCCTTAAACCCACTTCTCCGTTGTGTTATGTTACTGGGAGGTCAGTTGATAGTCTGCTGCTCTTTGAAATTGAAATGTGTCCCATAAGTAATGAATTACATTAAATATCGTCGGTTACAGCCTGCACATTCACAGCCTGAGCAGAGTGAGTGAGTGAGTTACAGGGAGGCGTTGAGAGACAGCGGGTGTAGGGTTGCTCGACAGGACACCTGTACCACGGCTCGGTGCCAAGTGCCATACGCACCGCGGTACCACGGCTTGGTACCAGGTGCGGCTCGGTGCCAGGTGCCATGGCACCACGATACCACGGCCCGGTACCACAGTTTGGTGCCAGGTGCCATGGCACAGAAAGAGAAATAATGACAGAGTGACATAGGAGCCCATAGGATACCCACAAACACAACTGAGAGAAGCAATCAGGTTATCAGATCTTCTGAACGATTATCATTTTCCAGCACGACGCTTTCTGGTTTTCCCTATGTCGCGTACGAGCGGATCCAAGCACACCATAGACCGGCTCCAAGCGAGGCCATCAGGACCTGGGGCTTTGTTGCTTTCAAGTGAAGTGATGGCTTTCTTTTTTTTTTTTTTTTTTTTCAATAGAGATTTCTGAGTTCAGCTGAGCTGATTCATTTTAATCTAACTGGGAGAGATTGCATTTATCCAAGAAATCCTGTGTAAGCGTGTTCTTTTGTTGGCAGCTCCAAGAATAAGTCTGGATCCTTTTTGGTCTCATTTTTATAATTTTATTTTTCACTTGATCTGACCACAAACAAAATATAACTCAGCCGAGGTTCCACACCCCAAGCGGGGAAATGGACCCAGAACATTCCAATGCACATCACTTTTATAATCCTTGTAAACTATCTTCAAACTATCAGCTCAACCCCTTGTGGGTTGGTCTTTAACTTAGTGTTATCTAAAAAGATCAAACAGATGTGGGGCCTTAACTCTAAGTAAACTTATGCCAACAATCAGTTTACCCTCATCACCTGTATTTGGCAACACTATGTGTGTGACTGTGTTTGTTCAGGCATGTATCTAGAAGAACAGAACCTAATTAACTCTTGTTTAGACAGATGGTTCCTATCTAAACAAGCTGATCCTAAGAAATTTACAACTGACCAGTGAAACAAAGAAAATCTAGTGACATAAAAGGATTCTGACCAATACTGACTAATATGTGATTAAACCCAAGAATTCAACCATCCAAATTAAAATAATATTTCACCTGCATAGCCATATAGTCTGTATTGTTTTTGGAAGTGTCCAAATTTTTGTCAAATTGGAGAAATTGATCATTAATGTCCATGGGTTTCATCAGAATCTCACCTTTATCAGATTTGTCAAGATAGGTCGAGGTCAAGGCCCCACAGGTCACAACAGGCACCAGCAGGCCCCATAGGGAAGTACAATGCCCAGCATTTTAACCAGTGTTTAAGTAGAGCTTAGTACTAACAAGATGATTGAGCTGATGTATTGCATTGAATTTGATAGGTGTAATTGCAATCAATAAGTATGCTTAAGGTAAAAGAATAATTAAGAATGTGCATTTATTTGTGCTTATTGACATGTGTTATTGATAGGTTAAGTGAGGACATGTTTTGCACAAAGTAGAGGTAAACTTAGGACATGTCTTGCAGAAAAGGAGAACTAAGGTGAACAACAACAAGCCATCCGCTGCCTGACACCAACTGATAACGTTAAGAAAAGAGAACTTTCTCTAAAAACGAGGAACTTTAGCTGAAGAAAAAGAAGTTCGGCCGAGGACATCAGGCTATGATCCAGAGAAAAGAGAAGTTCAGCTGGGGACATCAGGTTATGACCGGGGAAAAAGGGGAAGCTCCCCCGGGGACTGAGGACATGACCCATCCAGCGATGAAATCAGCAGGGTGTAACCTAGCAACGGAGTTCAGTAAAATCAGAAATAGCTATTATAGCACTTCAGAAGTACTCGACGCCTTGTAGAGGATAGCGCTCTGTGTATTACATGCAGAGTAGATTAGACTCCGAGTTGTGTTCTTTTGGGACCAGAAAAGTGCGCAGCAGATTGGCCGGGAGTTTTTAATCTTTACTTCTCAAATAATGCTGGAAGTTTCATCAGATAGAGTAACTTTGCATCGATGAATCGAGATTTGAAGAAAAAGACCTATCTCATCTGAGAGACAACAAACCAAAAAGACTTTAAAGACAAGAACTGTCTTTAAGAGAATTTTTACCAACTTTACAGGGACATTTGCCAACGAACAAGCTGTTTACCACAGTTTGTTGGGTTTTTCCCTGCTTTGGTCTGAACTGGAAAAGAAGAAGGTTTTTATATTTCTTAATTCTATTTCCTTTTACCCGGCTTTGAATTCAGCAGTTTCGGCCGAACTGCTAAGTTCGTCCTCTAAATTGTATTAATTTTAATTTTTTCTGAATTTGAACTTTTTAAAAAAAATTTCTTAAATTCGGAAACAAAAGACTTTTCTTTTTTCTTCCCTTGAGGACATCAAGCAAGGCAACAATTGGGACATTTCCAAAAGGACTCAAAAGACTGAACTGTGGGCTGAGGGGTTACAACAGGGATTGCGTTGAAGTAAGGAAAATCAAGGACAGTAAGGTTTAATAATTAGGATATTGATTTATAGTTTTAGATTCAGAGCTTCAGTTTATAGATTTATTATTGATTGAAAGATAATTCATGCATATGCTTTGCTTTGCTAAATTGCCTACAATAAATTTATAAAAAGTAAATTCTAAATTTTCCCTTGCATTATTCCCAATGTGGTACATTATGTTGGTGAATGTAAAACGTTAGGTTATTGTGTGTATAACATCTAAAGGTCCTAAAGGTATCTTAGCCATAGTCCACCTACCATTTATGTGTCCCTTGGGCCTTCCATTCCTGGCCTTTAAATTATTACCTGTCATGTAACAAGTGCACTAAATCCATGTGAAACAACTACCAAAACCAACCGGGCTGGTATTATTACTGACCACAGAGTGGGTTTCTCCTGGCAGTTCTGGTACCAGAGTTAGCAGGGCAGAGGTTGGAATTAAAGGTAGTTAGAAGACAGGCGAGTGTTTCAAAATTTGTTCAGCTAAGTAGTATCTCTACGGGTTAGTGCGTGAGGGTAAGACCCCAGTTTAGCCACGTGAGATCAGGACCCTATCTAAACGGCGAGCTGAACCATAGCAGTACCGAAGATTTAACAGATTTAATTTTATGTATTGTGCGATCACTTTCCTGTTTTCTGACTTGTTGGGCTAAAAGTCTGTGGCTTGTCATTAAATTCTAAAAATTTCTCTTTGGTAAATAAGAACGCCTTACTAACCCTTGCTGAGAGGATCTTGTTATATTCATATTTTAAGACTGATATTTTTTATGTAGTTTATTGGAAGGAGTTTGGGCATTCTCTTTGTCCAGAAGGTTGATTTGGTCGTCTAGTTCAAGTAATCTGGTGCTTTGAATGCCTCCCAGAGAACAGAAGGGGTGGTTTCTGAATTATCATTAGTATCAAAATAGAGGGATATTTGAACTTCTAAATAATCACAGAACTCTTTTTCAGTTTATAACAGAGGATTCAGCCTCCAGTTCATCCGTGGCTTCACCATGTTTTGAATATTCACAGTGCACGTTAAAGGGCTGTGATCTGAGATCAGAATATTATGGAATGTCACATCGATGGCATATGGCATTAATTTGGCTTCTATGAGAAAGTAATCTATCCTGCTGTATGAGTTATGCATTGCTGAGTAAAAGGAGCATTCTCTGCCAGTCGGATTGGTGATTCTCCAAATGTCAGACAAATTAGTATTATTGATGAATGTATTCAGAAAGACACTCAGATGACTTCTCTCTATTCTGCGGGTGGAAGATCTATCTAAATACAGGCCTATGTTTTGATGTTTTGATGTGCAAGTTGAACGTATCCACCTCAGATTTGGTCAAATTGGATTCAATACGTCCAAGTTGGTGACCTTACGTGGTATCATATGATTGTGACGGTGCGACAAGTTCTGAGGTTTTGTCATGAAACAATTGTTGTAACTCATTTGTACATTGTTGAACCTGCATCAGTTTTCACATGTAGAATAAGAGGATTGAGTTTTTAAATGTTTGAAAATGTCCTATTAATTATCTAACTAGTTAATTTTGTCTGTCTGCTTGATCTGGTTTGAAAGGGATGTGCTTGTTGTGTTCCATTCCATTGCATTTCAGTGGCCACCTCTTCTGTTTCTTTGTGTTTTGATGTAGAGAGAAGCCAAAGGTGGATTTTAAGTGAAACCTAAAGTTGTGTCTGGACAAAGATCACCTGATTCCAACAAACATGGATGGAAGACCCACCTGTGACCAGTGTGGAAAGACTTTCACCACAGCAAGATACCTAAAACAACACCAACGCATCCACACTGGAGAAAGACCATATGAGTGTGACCAGTGTGGAAATACTTTCATCAGAGCAAGTGCCCTAAAAATCCACCAACGCATCCATACTGGAGAAAAACCATATGAGTGTGACCAATGTGGAAATGCTTTCACCACAGCAAGTGATCTGAAAAGCCACCAACGCATCCATACTGGAGAAAGACCATATGAGTGTGACCAGTGTGGAAATACTTTCACCAGAGCAAGTTACCTAAAAATGCACCAACGCATCCACACTGGAGAAAGATCATATGAGTGTGACCAATGTGGAAATGCTTTCACCAGAGCAAGTGACCTGAAAAGCCACCAACGCACCCATACTGGAGAAAGACCATATATCTGTGACCAGTGTGAAAAGAGTTTCACCCAAAGGAATGCGCTTAAAGCTCACCAACGCACCCACACTGGAGAAAGACCATATGAGTGTGACCAGTGTGGAAAGAGTTTCCCCCAAAGGTATGCGCTTAAAGCTCACCAACGCACCCACACTGGAGAAAGACCATATGAGTGTGACCAGTGTGGAAAGAGTTTCACCCGAAGGCATGCGCTTAAAGCTCACCAACGCACCCACACTGGAGAAAGACCATATGAGTGTGACCAGTGTGGAAAAGCTTTCACCACAGCAAGTGAACTAAAAAAACACCAACGTATCCACACTGGAGAAAAACCATATGAGTGTGACCAATGCGGAAAGCATTTCACCCAAATGAGTGGGCTGAAATGTCACCAACGCATTCACACTGGAGAGAGACCCTACCAGTGTAGATTCTGTGATAGATCTTTTATCACAGGTTCAAAATGTACTAAACGTGAACGTGTCAAACATTTCCACAAAGGACAAAAACTGAACAGTCGTACAAAAAGTAAGACATTGGACTCTAGTGGAAAGAGTCAGTGTCATAACACACCTAAACAGTTTGAATGTTTCCAATGTGATGAAAGATTTTCATCATCCTCTGCCCTCTGCTATCATCAGCACAGATGTGAATCATCGTCTGGACCAAAATGTCCCTCAGCATCAGATGACAAGAAGAAACACAGTGTGTGTGAACCAGCAGCACCCACTTCTGACAAGAACATCAGACTTAAAAACCTCCAGATCAGACTTCACAGAATCCAGATGTGAAGACAAACATCAGACTGAAGGCTTTGTTTTGTTGTCCTCAGAGTACAGAAGTGTGTTCTAATGCACCACCTTCACAAAACAGTGACGTTACTGAACCTCAACCTGCCACGAGGTGAAAAGTTCAACTCGTGGAGGTCAACAAGGACCTGGTTTCTATGGTGATACTACTTCTCATTGACTCTGTGGACTTTAATCAGTAACTTCTTGTTGTGATTCTGTTGCTGGTTGGGGTTCACACAGTTGGATTTACATCAGTTAGAAACATGATGAACATAATATAACTGAGACAGAATGACTGATGAGCTGGTAGTGGTTTAGTCCCAAACTGAGGCCGACGACATGAAGATCACATTCCATTGGAGGAGGAAGTCTGTTTAGCAGAAAGTTCACAACCACCAAAGGAGACATCACAATGAGTCAGTGCTCCATCTAGTGGTCCAATCTGGTACTGGTCTGGTCCAGTGTTTACCTGAACATCAAACTGGATTCAACATTTTTCCGCTGGTCTAACCCTGACCTGCAGAATGTGTTTGATTTGATTGAAAATGTGTTGAACTGCTGATGACTGTGGTAAAGAAGAACCAGTGGATGAATCAGAAAGTTCAGGACATCAATGGAACTGGAACAAACATTTAGTCATGTTCTGTTGTTCAATGTTCTACTTAATCACCTTGTTTTATTCTAATTCTAAAGTGGACCTGAAACATGAGACAAAAGTATTTACCATAATCACCCTTTAACAGCATCCACTGATTATTTGTTCGGTGATTTCTTAATGTTTTACTTTTTCCACTTGTTGAATTTGATTGATTGAATTGTTTATTTTGGTTTGTACATTAATCATTACACATTGTACAATAATTAGAATAAGCATAAAAACCAAAAAAGGAATAGGCTAGAAGCAAATGTGTATTTTAGTGCCTCTCCTTTTCCCCTGATCCACTGCTGACATTAAATTAAATGTGTTCAGCATCAAGCATTCTCATTATAACCAAATAATCAACAACTACAAAAACACATCTACCATCTCAACTTCATATTCCTGAATGATTTTATACTTAAGGCATTTATTCAACTTTGTCAGAGAAGTGAACAACTTAAATTCATCATCAAATCCATCCCATAATTTCACACCCACAACCCAAATCCATCTAGTCTTCATGTTCCTCGTCATTTTAGTCCATTCACAAATATAAAAACCTCTTCAATTCTAATTACTCTCTCAGTTTAAAGAAATCTTTAATGCTATTTGGAACAATATTATTTTTTACTTTATAAATCATATACAGTATTTAAATATATACAATATCCTGCAATTTGAAGGTTTTAAGTTGAATAAATCAATTATTAGTTGCTTCCAAATATCCTACTTTATTAATTATTCTAATAGTTCTGTTTTGTCATTTTTCTAATGTATGTATAATAGTTTTCTTCATATTTCTGCACAATATGTTCAGTAGGACAGAACCAAAGAACAATAGATCATGTACAGGCTGTTTTTGTTCAGTCAGTCCCTTGTTTTATACAGTATGTCTATAGATTTGGACACTTTACTTTGAATAGACTCAATATGAGGTTTCCAACACAGTTTACTATGATGACACCTAAAAATGTGGCTTCATAAACTCTTTCTATTATCAGTTGGTATGTTTTCAGTACAGGTTCTGTTATTGTCATGTTTATTTCAGTGAAATATGACTTTGCCCTGATTTGATGTGTTATCATGTGCATCACTGAGTGTTCTTTAAGTCTTATTCAAACATAGACTCAGTTCTGTTTAGTTTCTTGCGTTGTTTGACTTTTCCAGCAGGTTACGGTGATGAAGGAGTGTGAAATGTTGTGTGTAAACAGATTCAAATGTGGTTGAGTTGAATATTGACATGTGTCCTCCACACAGCACTGGGAGGATGACTCTATGTTTGTGTGAAGGTTGGAGTTCTCCTCATCCTTCTGCTGTTGGATCATAGACTGTCAACAACATGGACTCCATGTACTTTGACTGAACTCATACACTATGTCAAATCTGCATATGATGGGTTTGGGGTCATTTATTGTGTTGAATTGTGTTCCCTGGTCACATTCTACACTCAGAGCAGATTCAGACATTTTGAACAAATGTCCCAAAGCAGCTGCTCAGAGTTCAGTGAGGGTCAAAGGTCAAGGCTTTCCAACTGTCCTTTTTCCACAAACATTTTGAAGCCTCCTATGTCACAGTTAGAATAGATTATTGGTATGTTCTAGATATCCTGTATTGTTTGTCAGAGGCTGGTCTTGCGCTAAATTGTCAGATGACTAAATTTAATTTCAATATAAAAAACAAATGAGAAAAGGTATGAAAAAAAGAAAAAAGAGAGAAAAAGAAGGAAAAAGAATTTTTTGTTATAGATTTTGCTTTGTCTAAGAAGACTGGGTTTTGTTTTTTCCTTTTTCTTTCTTTCAGTACATTTTTTTATTGCATTTTTTCATTTGAATCTATATTTAAATTTTTCATCTGATTTTTTTTTTTTATAATAAATATTTCATCTGATTTCTATACCAAATTTTTCATGTAATTATCTCCATTTTTTAAGCGCATTTTCATTTGATCTCCTTTTTTTTTTATTGCAATTTTCTCATTTGATTTTTATTGCAATTTTTTCATTTGATTTTTTTTTTTTGCATTTTTCCACTTGAATTTTGATATCGTTATTTCATTTTATTTGTATTGAAAGTTTTCATTTATTTTTTTTTATTGCAGTTTACATTTAGAGTTTTGATGACATTATTTTATTTGGTTTTTATACCATTTTTCCATTTGATTTATGGTTGCTTTTTTTTTTTTTCATTAATAATGGTAACAGACTCCATAACTTCTTAGCTTACTCATTTTATTTTATTTTATTTTATTTTATTTTATTTGAATATATTATCTTAAAGTTCTTTGTTTCTGTAAGTATTCAAAATTTTACACATGCCTGATTTAAAGTAAAGATGTTATGGGAATTATGAATGTTTAAATGGAAAATTGATGAGAAAAGGGAAATTTATCTGATGTGTGTTGTTTATATTAGTGACTACTTGACTATGATAAATTGAAACACCTGTTTGACAGCGATCAGTTGGAAACGCTGGAAGACCTACAATATTGAAGCAAAAATAGTTACTCGGTGTACACATATAAAGATAGCTGACACAATAATCCATTAACCAACATAAATTGTGGTTTTTGTAATTTACTGTTGCTGCGTGCCCAACATGTTAATTATCGGTATCACTGTCTTTTGAAGTGTGCGTAATGGCTGTAGGTTGGTTTTGGAGGTATCTGCCCATACGTCTACACAGTCATTCAAACAGGGAAACACAAGTGAATGAATAAAGAGTGTGTAAAGCTTTGTCATCCAGTCAGTACCTGGCTCTTCCTATCAGTCCGATCAGTGTTGTTCTAAAAGTCGCTACAAGTCGTTGACTGACACTTATGGGGCTTATGTTGCACAGTAGGTCGCACCTCCACTCATCCTTCTCCCCCTCCAAAACAAATGTCAAAACTCATCCATTCCCAAAGACCTTTCCCTCCTGATACAAACCTTAACCATGTCAGCTACATTTCATATTCATAAAACCAAATAAATGCAAAATAAACCAAATAAATGTCACTTTGAAAACTAAGTAAATCAACATTTGAACACATGTCTAACCAAAAATCTACTAAAATATAGAACTCAGTTTGTAAATATTTAAACTCTGAGGATTGAAAATTACCTCAAAGTTTCCCAATGTTTATATTTTAATTTGTTTATTCATTTTCTTTTCTTTTCTTTAATATTTAATGTTTATGATTCTGATATTTGCTGTTACCATCCCAATCATGTTAACCTGGCTTCTTTATTAGTTATGTTGTGTGGACAGCGTTTGTACCCATCTATGTGCTTGATTCTTAAGTTCAATAATAAAAAAAAAAAAAAAAAACAGCTGTACAATGATGGAGATCACTTACTGTGTAGGACGATACATGCTTTTACATCACAGTCTCCAAATACAATAAAAGTCTCCAGTGGCACCAGAAAAAGTCAATGGATTTGTCGCTTGCTGCTTTTGAAAAAAAATCGTCAAGAAGATTTAAAAAGTCTCCAGATTTAGCGACAAAGTCTCCAAGTTGGTAATACTGACTCCAATACTCAGTGCTACTTTTGCAGTCACTGAATATATGTGGGGTTTCCAGATCTTATCGTCTAATATCACACCAAGAAATTGGTTTTCATACTCTCTCTATTTATATATTTTCACTTCGTTTATCATTACATTTACCTGTGAGTTTATTTTTCAATTTCCAAACAGCATAGATTTTTTGGGGGACAAATTTAATGCTAATTTACTCGACTCCAACCATGTTTTCCATTTATTCATTTTGTGTTCTGACGACATTGAAAAGCCTCTGCAAATTTATCCCAGAGTAAAAGATGTTTATATCATCTGCAAACAAAACTAACTTTAATTTACTTAAAACCTGTTCAGAATGATCCTAAAGGCTTCACTAAAGGATGTTTGAGGTATTTAAGGGTGTTTCAAACCTTTTATCAGGGGTTCGTCAAAGCCCCCTGGTGATCCAACAAAAGACTATAATAATAATAATAATAATAATAATAATAATAATAATAATAATCAACTGCATTTTAAAAAGAAGAGAAGATAAAAAGAAAGTCTATGTATTCTGAAAAATTAAATTTTGTTCAAAATTGTTTAATTTTCTTAAACTCAGTTCTAGATAATCCCAAAGGCATTAATTACTGATGTGTGAGGAATTTAAGGTTGTTTTAAACCATTTCCCAGGTGGTCTTTGGTTCCCCCCGGTGGTCCAGAGTAACATTATACTAAACTTCATAAAAATGTCATTTTGGTCCAATTTTTGCATTAATTTAAAATCACTTCTGAATAATCCCAAAAGAATCTATCAGTGATGTGTGAAGTATTTGAGGTTGTTTTAATCCATTTTCCAGGTGGTCGTCAAATTTGCAACTTTTGACAATGTTCCAACTTTGCTAGAAACATTTTGTGGGTAACTAAAAATGGCCGTCCCGTGGCTCAGGGTGGTAGAAGCCTATGGAGATGAAACAGGGACCAGGTTTCAAGGCCCATATGAGTAGAAGTCTATGAAAGTTCACTACAAAACCTCTCCATCTTCACAACCCACAGTCGAGACCAGGATCAAGGATCAGAGGTTTAGGGGTGCTGAACACCCAGAGTGCTGCCTGGTCAGGCAAGAGAAATTTCACTGTTTTGTACATTTTAATGCAATTTTGGACCATCATTCCTAATTTTGTGAAAGAAAAGCATAACATTTTTTGGGTATGAGAAACTCTGTGACTAAACCATCAAATCTGATAAAAGTTATTTAAATGTTATTTTATGCTCTGCGCATGCGTGGCGTCTGTCAAACCGCCGGCGGATCTACTCCTAGAAATACAGCTTTTTAACTACTTATTTCTTGCCTTTCAATGCTTACTCACTTGAACCCAACCTCTTAACCGTGCCTTTTTAACTTGACGCCATCAATCCAAACCTCCATCAGGGCAGGTCAGTATTGTCAGTGGATCCTTACCTGTGGCTGTCACCCACTGCTTCCCGCGCTCTGCCCCGGTATCTCGCTGTTTCCACCATGGTGTCATCCTCATCAGCCGGAGATAGTCCTCTTGTCGAAGCCAACAAAACCCTGGTAAAGGCTTACCAAACTATCGCGGATCTCAAAGAGGAAATACTGCGCCTCTCCGCAGAACTCGAGGAGAAAAATGCCCAGCTCTGTGGTTTCTCCAGCCGCCTTCCCACACTGTCCAGTCTGTTCCTGAAAAGTGCAGAGAAGCCCAAAGCCTCCTGTGATGATACGGTGTTATGGGATCCTTCCTCTGCCTGTTCTCGCCTCCCGTGTTCTACACCCTGGTCTGAAGTGGTGATTCGTGGCCGCAAAAAGAACACGAGCAAAGACTCACCACCGCCAACCATCAGCACATCAAAGCGCTTCGGCGTCCTGTCCGTGGAGGACGCTCCGGCTCCTCCCCCCGCGGCTGGTGTGCCCCCCATCCCACCTGGCTCTGTCCCGGAACCAGCTCCTGCTGACTCCGTGGCTGCCACCGAGCTGATTACCGGCGACGGTCCTAAAGCTGGTCCTCCTGTAAAGCCGTCGAACAAGGGTCCCCGCTCCTCGGTCCGCTCCTCTGCCTGGCGCCGCCTTCTCCGAGAGGCCGTCCGCCGTCACACTGACAGTCCACCCGTGGAATGTCCACCTAGAGAGACCAGGAACCCTTCACCTTCAACACTGTCTCCTCGACCACTTTTCCCTCCGACCACCGCTATCCTCGGGGACTCCATCATCCGTCACATCCGTTTCTTTAACGCCATAACCAGGTGTTTTCCTGGTTCCACCGTCACCTCCATCCTCCATGAACTCCCTCAGATGCTGCTCTCACTGCCGTCCACCGTTACCCGGATCATAGTTCACGTGGGCTTCAATGACACTTCTCTTCAACAGTCCGAAGTGACGAAGGTTCATTTTAAAAACCTCTTTGATAAACTGAAAGGATCCGGGAAGGCTGTTTTCATTTCCGGGCCCCTCCCCTCCTTTGCCCGTGGTGAGGGCCGTTTCAGCCGCCTCCTCAGCCTGAACACCTGGCTCCAGTCCGCCTCTGCTCTGAACGGCTTCAGTTTTATTGATAACTTTAATCTGTTCTGGAACCGCTCCTCCTTTTACAAGTCCGATGGCGTCCACCCCTCTACACTAGGCAGCAGCGTCCTGGCTCAAAACATTCAACACGCTGTCCAGACTAAAACCACTCCCACACCTATGTGACTACGCTCCCCGTCTTCTGCTGCAGTCACCTGCTCCCCCTGCTGGTCACATCAAACATCACCACGTTCACAGTGTCCTGTACAGTCTGTAGTCAGACTGAATACCACCCCAGCTGATCTCTCCTCCTCTTCCAGCCCCTCACTAATGACAGTTACACCCCTCACTCACACCAGCTCACCTCTGAGGAACAATCTCTCTACTGGTCACCATCCCATTCCTGTTATTTTCAGTTCACGTATGGGGTTTCACACTGCTAAAAGGCATCGTAATATCACCAATCTCCGCCCATTAATATACACCACAGTCATTGGTGCGTCCTTCTCTATAGGGTTATGGAATTGCCAATCTGCAGTGAACAAAGCAGATTTTATTGCTGCCTATGCCAACCATCACACACTGGACATCCTGGCTCTCACTGAAACCTGGATTACGCCTGAAAACAATGCAACCACAGCCGCACTTTCTATCAGCCACACATTCTCTCATACCTCTCGTCCATCTGGACGAGGAGGTGGTGTGGGTCTGTTAATTTCCAACAAATGGAAACACAATCAACTCCTACCTTCAGTCAAATACAACTCCTTTGAATACCATGCCATCCTAGTGACAGCACCAGTCAAACTTTACATAATTGTCATGTATCGTCCACCAGGGCAACTGGGTGATTTTCTTGATGAGCTTGACACTCTGCTTTCCTCCATCCCAGAGCATGACTGCCCCATGCTAGTCCTCGGTGACATGAACATCCACTTAGACAATCCCAGCTTCTCAGATTTCATGTCACTAATACTCTCTTTTGAGCTACAGCGGGTTTGCAGTCCTCCAACCCACAAAGCTGGTAAAGAGCTCGATCTCATTTTCACCCGAAACTGCATCACAGATGCTCTCACAGTCACACCTTTACACCTGTCTGACCACTATTTCATTCAGTTCAGTGTGTCTCTCCCTGAAAAACACTCTGCTCCCTCCCCCATGGTCTCTTTCCGCCGCAACCTCCGCAATTTGTCCCCCACCCACTTCTCCACTGTCGTAGCCTCCGCTCTCCCTCCCCCCAGCACTTTTTCCTCCTTAGAGGTTAACGATGCCACTGAGTCTCTGTGCTCTACACTTAGCTCCTGTCTGGATAATCTGTGCCCTCTATCTACTAGACCCGCTCGATCCTCCCAGTCCCACCCATGGCTCAATGATACCCTCCGGTCGCTGCGTACCAACCTCAGAGCCGCAGAGAGAAAATGGCACAAAACAAAAAGCTCTTCTGACCTGATCACATTCCAGTCACTATTGGTATCCTTCTCATCCAGTGTCACTGCTGCGAAGAAGGCTTACTATAATAACAAAATTCATTCTGCCACCAACACCAAGAAACTATTCTCAACCTTTAAAACACTACTCAACCCTCCACCTCCACCGCCCACTACTAATCTGACAGCAGACAATTTTGCTTCATTTTTCATAAATAAAGTGTCTACTATCAGCAGTCAGTTCACTGATCCACCCATAGACTGCACGCCTCCTTCTTCAACATCATCATCATCACACACTGCTTCCTCTCCCCAGACTATGGCTACTACTAACTCAACTGATAAAAGCCCAACTGCGTCATTCCCCTCATTTACTCCCCTCACAGAGAACGAGGTGTCTAAACTCCTTTCCTCTAGCCGTCCTACAACATGCCTGTTGGACCCTATTCCATCCAACCTCTTACAGTCTGTTGCCCCTACTATCACAGCACCAATCACACATGTGATTAATGCTTCACTGACTTCAGGAACATTTCCTACAGTATTTAAACAAGCGCAGGTAACACCACTACTCAAAAAACCTTCCCTCACCCCCACTCAAGTGGAGAATTATCGACCAGTCTCACTCCTCCCATACCTTTCTAAGCTCATCGAAAGGGCGGTCTTCAAAAAGGTCACAGAATTCCTCTCCCAAAATAACCTCCTTGACATCAACCAATCTGGCTTCAAATCGGCCACTCCACTGAAACGGCTCTGTTGTCTGTGACAGAAGCCTTGAAAGAGGCTAGAGCAGCAGCCAAGTCTTGAGTACTCATTCTACTGGACTTATCAGCAGCATTTGACACTGTCAATCATGATATCCTGTTATCCATACTCTGGAACATGGGCATCACAGGCCACGCACACTCCTGGTTTCAGTCTTACCTTACTGGTCGGTCCTTCAGTGTGTCCTGGCTAGGGCACACATCAGCAGTTCACCGCCTCACCACGGGGGTCCCCCAAGGCTCTGTGTTGGGCCCCCTCCTTTTTGCCATATACACCACCTCACTCGGTCAGATCATCCACTCACACGGCTTCTCATATCATTGCTATGCTGATGATACCCAGCTCTATCTGTCATTCCCACCTGATGACTCCACAGTCTCAGTGCGGATCTCAGATTGTCTCTCTGACATATCTGCATGGATGAAAGCCCATCACCTTCAGCTGAACCTGTCCAAAACTGAACTGCTGGTCTTCCCAGCTAAGCCAACCATACAGCAGGACATCTCCATCACTATTGACTCCATACCTCTGGCTCCTACCAGTGTAGTACGTAACTTGGGAGTCATGATTGATAATCAGTTGACCTTCACGGATCACGTTGCCTCTGTCACCCGATCATGCCGTTTCACTCTGTTCAACCTAAGAAAGATCAGGCCATACCTAACCGAACAGGCCACCCAGCTCCTGGTGCAGACTATGGTTATCTCCCGTCTTGACTACTGCAATGCTCTTCTAACGGGCCTCCCAGCTTGTGTTGTCAAACCACTACAGATGGTCCAGAATGCAGCAGCGCGTCTGGTCTTCAATCAGCCTAAAAGGGCACATGTCACCCCCTTACTCATTGAGTTACACTGGCTACCCATAGCTGCCCGCATCAAATTCAAATCTTTAATCCTAGCCTACAAAATTCTCAGTGGGTCTGCTCCTGTCTACTTAGGTGCACTAATAAAAGCTTATGTCGCCCCACGACCACTCCGCTCGTCTGGGGAACGTAGTCTGGTGGTCCCCAGACCTTGTACAAGACAATCCAGGCTCTTTTCATGGGTCGTTCCACGTTGGTGGAACGCTCTACCAAGTGCTACAAGAACAGAGTCATCCCTGCCTATCTTCAAGAAGCTCCTGAAGACCCAGCTCTTCCGAGAGCACCTCCTGTCCTAGCACTTTCAAACATTCCATTTTAAATATTCTAATAAGGTTTTTCCCAGGACAACCACAGATTCTTTCACGATTATCTCTGGACCTGCTGCGGTGGTCCGGCCTCTTCCCTGCCCTCATCATCACCACTCACTTATCCTCAACCGCCTCCATGTGTCTCCCCCTACTACCCCCTTCTCCCCCTCTCCCCCAGTCTCTATCTCTATCGCTCTCTCTTTTTCCCCTTCTCTACTCTCTCTCTTTAACCCCAACTGGTCAAGGCAGACGGCCATCCTCCAGGAGTCTGGGTCTGCTCGAGGTTTCTGCTGTTAAAGGGAAGTTTTTCCTCGCCACTGTCACCAGTCACAAGTGTTTGCTCCTGGAGGATTCTGTTGGGTTTCTGTAAATTGACTTAGAGTCTGGTTTTGACCAACTCTATATATAAAATGTCAAGAGATAACTTTTTTGTGATCTGGCGCTATATAAATAAAATTTGATTGATTGAGTGATTTAATTGGTTTTCCCCTGTAAGTCGCTTTGGAAAAAAGCGTCTGCCAAATGCGTAAACATAAACATAAACATAAATGCAGAGTCACAATAAAAGAGGAATGGATTGGAATCATAAAAGAAATAAGCCCTAACTCTAATTCCTGGTGAAAGACAATCCTCCATTTTGATACAGCAGCTCCTCAACACACACACACACATATCTATATATCTATATCTATAGATGGACGGACGGACGGACGGACGGGCGGGCGGGCGGGCGGGCGGGCGGGCGGGCGGGCAGGCAGGCAGGCAGGCAGGCAGGCAGGCAGGCAGGCAGGCAGACAGACAGACAGACAGACAGACAGGCCTACACAAGAGAATGGGTTTAACTCCAGAGGACTATTAGTGTCAGATCTACTTCAAAACACTGTCTGTAAATAACAATACATTCACTGTACAGGTTCTATCAGTGGAACATTTATAAATCTGTTTATAAATGGACAGAAACCCACATATATGTGGAAGAACACACCATCATATACCGTCAAAACATCAGCAAACCATTTTTTGTCATTTGTTTTCTAATTAATCTGATTAAAATACGTAACATTTAGCACATTTAATCCCTTAAATCCCTTTAATCCACATTTAATAATAATTTAGCACAATTAATAGATAATTTCTAAAAAACAAACAAACTGTAGACCAGTGTATATGTTCGGTGTCTCTCTGCTCCCCACTCTCTCTTTGTGCTTTAACCAAAAGGCAAACAACCAAACAATGTTTTTTAAATCTAATAAGAGATATACACTGGTACATTTTGTCATCTTACATCATTGTAATAGAATATTCGGTTGCTGTGGAAAATGAGGTTACACAAGTTGATCTTAGAATCATACCTGAATCTGGCTCTTTTTTTATTTTTAGAAAAACAAAACAAAACAATCGAACGTTCATGATGAAGTTGTCTGCACACACACACACACATACACACACACACACACACACACACACACACACACACACACACACACACACACACACACACACACACACACACAAACAACAGGAGTTAATGTTCATCCAGTCAGATAAAGTCAGTCTCTCCTTGTCTTTAATCTGAACACATGCACAGACACAACAGCAGCTTCTCTCAGTCCAGTTCAAACAGAGGATAGAGGTGGACTGAACCACACGGAACATTTCTTAGCTAGAAAAAACATCAGCTAACTCCTACCTAACAACATAAACAGTGATCTATGTTCCAGTCCAGCAAAAATAGGGACTGGTGATGATAATAATGTGTTAAGTGGTTGAAATAAAGAAATGTGTCACATGTCCTGGTTTAAACCAAGTACTTCCACCACTACCATTTCCAAACTCTGGAAGGCAGCTCCTGCACACACTGCTCTATACCTGTGAAGGACTCAGAGTCTGAGTTGAGGAAAGGGGGGAGGGATGGGGAGGATCAAATCCTTTTTGAGACGAGGTGGGGGGGGTGCTGTATTTTTGTTGTTAAAATATTATGTTTCAGCCATGCACTGCGTATGGTTTTGACATTTTTCTAGCATGTTAAGAATGGAAATAAAGTAAATAAGAAAAAAGAAAATTTTCAGCAATCTTAAAATATTTTAGGGGTGCTGGGAATCAATTTAGGGGTGCTGAAGCACCCCAAAAATGGGCTAAGAACGCCTGTGTTTTCCAGGAAAAAACAGGGTGGACAATCTTAACTGAACCCCAATAACATGTTCATTAATGTTAGGAGGTCCGGATGTTGATGAAGATACAACATGGACAGAAGCAGAAACATGTGAAACTGTCAGTGCAGGGAAGTGATGTTTGATTGAGTTGATTTGGCAGATGTTCAATCTCTGCTCATAGACCATTATTCTGATCCTGGTTACCTCCGCCAAGGAGGTTATGTTTTTGCCAGGGTTTGTTTGTTTGTCTGTTTGTTTGTTTGTCTGTCCGTTAGTGTGCAACATAACTCAAAAAGTTATGGACAGATTTTGATGAAACTTTCAGGGTTTGTTGAAAATGGGATAAGGAAGAAATGATTAAATTTTGGTGATGATCGGGGGGGGAGGGGGGGGGCAGACCGGAAAATTTCATCAAAATCTGTCCATAACTTTTTGAGTTATGTTGCACACTAATGGACAGACAAACAAACAAACAGACAGACAAACAAACCCTGGCAAAAACATAACCTCCTTGGCGTGGGGGGGGCCACTGATCAGCCTTGGCGGAGGTCTGCGCTCTCCGAGTGCTTCTAGTTTTGATTCTGTTTTCAGGGTCCATTTGTGACAGGTGTAGTAGACCACTGTCAGGGTCCAGTGAGCCCCCTTGTGTCCATTTTATGTACTGCACCCCATGTTGAACCTCATCAGAAATTGCTGCTGTTGTAGTTCTTTGGTTGTTCAGTGCAGTTTATTAATGACATCGGAGTTCATTTGTGTTTATTTTTCAGCCAACCACAGCTAACCTATAGAAGTGTGTGTGTGTGTGTAGGTGTGTGTGTGTGTGTGTGTGTATGTGTGTGTGTGTGTGTGCGTGTGTGTGTGTGTGTGGTTAAGGACCATCATTAACCCTTTCATGCATGACGTCCACATTTGTAGAGACATAGTTGAAGCTCACTTTCCAAAGGGTTATAAATGCAGTATTCTCCAAACCACATGGGAGCAGGCTCTATAGACCCGAAGCAACACGATGAAAAAAAGGATCATCTTAGTTTGACAATTTTAACTGCTCGATGATCGCATAAAGTTAAGATGGCAGCACATGGCCATCACAGCTATGTGCTGAATGCTCCAGGAATATCTGTCAAAATTTCTACTCAAGACGGCTGAGCCAGGTGAAAAACATATTAGTGTGTAGAGGAAAGTGTTTTGAACAAACATCTGCTTTTAAAAATGAATTTTGATGAAAAATACAACTTGTACACCCTGAAAATCAACTGTCCACATGTGGGACTAATATAAACATACAACAAATATAAGTTTAAAATCCTCATTAAATATAATAATATAGTAAATTTCTCATTTATAAGATTTAGGCATCTTTATATGTCTGATAAATGTTCATATCTTTGGGTATAAAGCAATAATCTTTCAACAATTCAAATAAAACTAGCATAATCACAGCTACATGTTATTTTGACTCCTTTGATGCATGATGCATCCAGTATTCAGACCACCATGAGGAGTTTCCCTCTAAACATGTCAAATCAGTTTTTTCTCTCTTATATGTGTTTGCACATGTACGTTTTTTACTAAATTAACTGTGTTAATCCAATAACTCCCACCACACGGGGTGTGCTTTACCAGCAAGACAGTGTCATACTCAGCACCAACACACGTCTTTTTTATGTTTTTAATGGTCATCTGCAACTCCACACGTGCTTTCCATCACACTTGAACAGCGATCATTTGTGCCATCAGTTACAGTAGCAATAGTAGTAACAGCAGGTAATCAACAGTTCGGCTTCACCGGTCAACACACGGCACAACAAATTAGACTAATCACTGATGAAAGTACAAGGTGGACTACTGCCGCTAGAGGGCGCAATAAACTGACATGTTTGAAAAAATAGGAGAACTCCACACAGTACATCCTATAAAAACATTAAACTCTCATAATGTTGCAGTTTTTTGTCTGAGACTATTTATTGTTTTTTATCATTTTTACCCCTTTGTTGCATGGCGTCCACATATGGACACTTAACCTCCTGAGACCCAGGAAATGTCAGCAAAGTACAAGCTTTAATTGTTTTTTTATTAAATAAGAGCCTATATTGGAAACATCATGATGCAACAATTTTTTTCAGATGCAGTTTTTAAAATTTTTATGGAATGTCCTTTGTGGTGGACAGTTTTCTTTTCTTTTTTTTCCTATAAAGTTGTGAAACTCTTGCCCACAAATGTGGACAGAAAACCCATCGCTGGGTCTTAGGAGGTTAAATATCTTAATAAAACTATATTTTTTAAACAAAAACATTCAAAATGGATTTCAACTTTAGCCTAATTTTGAGTAATAAAATCAATTTTAAAAAAAATCTCGATACTTTTATAAATAATTCCTGCATGAAAGGGTTGAGTCGGCTAAACTCCTGGAGCGCTGCCGTCTTTGTGACAGAACACTGAGGCCACACTTGGAAACACCAGCATCCATCCATCTACATATACATCACACTGACCAAGGCAGCTCATTATGATGGGATCAAAATCTATTTGTAGACTTTTATCTGGACTCTGAGACAAATGTGTGTTTTTTGTCGGTGGATGAAAATAATCCTAAATGTGTTGTTTGACGTGTCCACATGAGTTAGTTTGTCCTGTGTGTGGTTGTGAACTCCTGTTTGCTGAATCATCCAGAACTTTGCCGACTGCTCTGAGCTGATGGAATATGTGAGTGTCCAACTGGTGCTGAGTAGAGTTGTGTTGGTGTTTAATGTAGATCAGGGACTGGAACCCCAGGCATATATGATGGTGTTGTGGAGCTGATGGGACATGTAGACTCGTCCTCTGATGCTCTTCAGATGGGACTGTCCTTCAGCGAGGGGTTGAAGGTCCATCCTGTCCAAGTCTGGCAGATCCACTGTGTGTCCACCAGTCCAAGCAGGTCAGTGTCAGGGTTTCTCACACCACACTTGGTCCTTCTTCCACAATAATGTCTTCAAATGCATCAGCTGTGGAGAACCACAGTCTCCATGGTGACGACACAATCGCAGCCACAAGTGTCAAAACCAAGAGTAGAACTGATCCAATGAAGTGACAAAACAGCATTAAATAGTCCGGCCTCCTTGGTTCAAATAATGTGAACTGTGTCATGGATTTGATTTGTTTTGATTCTGAACAGTAAATCCACCCTGGAACTGACTGTTGTCTGGACATAGAACTGAATTAGTAAAGTTTTTATTCATGTTGTTGATAAAATGACCTTTTGCTGTCGCCGTCTCTGGATCAGATGATTGTGATTCCTGTGTTCAAGTATATAAGCAAGTAGTTTTTAGAAATAAGTTATTTTAAACATTTAAATTACAAATAATGATCAAATAGTTCATTTAGATTTTATCTTTTATTAAGATTTTAAAATCTGACCCACAAACTGATGATTTGGAAAGCTCATTCAAAGTGAGTAAAGTTAAGTGTATTTTATTAAGATATTTAATCTAATGAATTTTGGTTTAGTTCATCTTACAGTTTTATGATAAACTTAGTCATCTTTTATGCTTTCAGATTGTATTAAAAAAAGGGTTAAGTTATTCTGTAAATAGCTCCACAACAAGTTACTTTAAATTCATGTTACAAAATACTAACCACAATCAAATACATAATAATAAACCACAGTATGCAGTTTACAAATAAAGTCACCTTGTTCTGCCCTCACTATGTGTGAAGCCACCCTTGCAGAGCGAGGCAGACAGTTAACAACAGAAGGTGAAGAAGAATCAGGAGGAGACCAATTTGTGTTTGAAGGTGAAGTTTTGTTTTGGTTGCTTGTTTTCTTTCCTTCCCTTCTTTTAATAATACTTTTGTAGAACTGCAATGACATGAAATACAAACACATGTATTACAATGTGTGCTGAAATATGTTTCCACTGTAAGCACTTCTTAACTTTTACCCATCCTTTTTAAATGCATGAATTAACAACCATACATGAATTAAACAGCTAAATATTCCAGCAATTACAAACCAATGAAATAAGCATGTTCAATATATAAATCATATGAAATTAACTTAAATATGCAGTAAGGGGCACAAGAAATGCAATAATCTTGTAAAGAATGTACACAGTAAAAGACGTTTTTCTGAACTGCATTAACATTATATGTAATCTAATTGGCATGAATCAAAAATACTCCAATGCTAATAATATGCACAAGTTTCTCCCGGAGTGCACAAATAATTTGCTAGTAAAGGAAACAAAGCAATTTCTACCAAATAACATCCGCATTAGCTCCGAACTGAGAACATACAAGCTAGCACTGACACAAAACAGACTGCCACCTGACTCAAATATTAGCAGTGAACAGAACGCTTCTACCATAAAGTGAAAGCTTATTTGTGCTCTGTAAAAGACACTAGCAATCATGCTTGTAAGTTAATGACAAAATAATCGTAAAACTAATACTTACAGACATATACTTCCCTAGATTTATTGCCCAGAATGAAAGCTGCACATAATTTCAATGGTGTGGCCAAACAGAATGATAACAGTACTTACAGGGTGCCCACAGATGGCGCCATTCAACAACTTTAAGAGAATAACATACCTATGAACACAAAAGTTAATACAAAGCCGTTCAATTCAGCTAACAATGACATTACAGTTATAAAAGTCTGTTAACAGTAAACCCTGGCCACGTACCGCCTGTCTCTCCAGAGTCTCAGTGAGTCATTCACGCTGATGATTCTTTTCTGATGGTATCCATGCTGTAACGAACTCCTCTTGCTGCTGCTGCCATGGCGTCCTCTAAGCTCCCAGTACCCAACAACATTAGTGTCTGCTATTTTATTTTATTTATTTCCTGCCATTTTAAAGGGTCCAGGCATGTCAACCTAATTTATAAATTGGTTCCACCTGGTTTCTCCTGCAGAAGTCAGGGTAACAGGCAGTACGACAAGAGAGAGAGAGAACAGAAATATGTTCAGGGGAGAAGCCAGGAGAGTTTGGGTTCCAGGGGAGCCGGCAGGTGTCCTCTGACCCGGAGAGAGAGCAACCATAGTCCGAGCAGGACCAGGTCCGCCTGCTCCAGGAATTCAAATTCTCCTCTCAAGAGTCCTGGGTCCACACCAGTCCACTTCCAGATTCCTCACTTAAAGTCACGTTAAGTCTTTTCCTCCTTTCCTTTTCGTTGTTACTTCTCCTGTCGATCAAACCTCCTTCCAGTCTCTCCTTTGTTTGAGTTTCCCTCCACCACACAGCTTTCAGGTGGGTCTGATTTCTACCCTTCCTTTCCCTCGCTTTACCAGTGATGTCACCTCCTGCTTCCTGCTACAGAGTGGTGCATTAGAACACACTTCTGTACTCTGAAGACAACAAAACACAGCTTTCAGTCTGGTGTTTGTTTTCACATCTGGATCCTGTGAAGCCTGATCTGGAGGTTTTGAAGTCTGATGTTCTTGTCAGAAGAAGTCAGTGCTGCTGGTTCAGACACACTGTGTTTTCTTCTTCTCATCTGGTGCTGAGGTACTGTTTGGTCCAGACATTGATGATTCACATCTGCGCTGATGATGGGAGAGAGCAGAGGATGACGAGGATCTGTTTGGACATTGATAACACTCCAGCTGTTTTGGTGTGTTAAGACACTGATTATCTAGAGTCTTACTTTTTGTCCAACTGTTCAGTTTTTGTCTTTTGTGGAAATGTTTGACATGTTCATGTTTGGTACATTGAGAACCTGTGATCAAAGATCTGTCACTGAATCGGCACTGGTTGGGATTCTTTCCAATATGGGTCTGTTGGTGATGCTTGTAAGAGGAAGATGACCAGAATATCTTTGTACACCTATCACAGGGATACATCAACTTCGTGTGGTGAACACGGCGGTGAGAACGTAAAGCAGACAGGAATCTGTAAGTCTTCCCACATTGGTCACAGTCATATGGTCTTTCTCCAGTGTGGATGCGTTGATGTTCTTTCAGCCAATTCATACAGGTGAAAGCTTTCCCACACTGGTCACAGACAAATGGTCTTTCTCCAGTGTGGATGCGTTGGTGGCTTTTTAATGTGCTTGCCAAAGTGAAAGTCTTCCCACAATCGCCACAGCTATATGGTCTTTCTCCGGTGTGAATACGTTGATGGCTTTTTAAGTCATTTGCAGAGGTGAAACCCTTTCCACACTGGTCACACTCATATGGTCTTTCTCCAGTGTGAATGCGTTGGTGGTTTATAAGCACACTTATACGCGTGAAAGTCTTTCCACACTGGTCACAGCAATATGGTCTTTCTCCGGTGTGGACGCGTTGGTGGATTATAAGCACACTCATACGGGTGAAAGTCTTCCCACACTGGTCGCAGTAATATGGTTTCTCTCCAGTGTGGATGCGTTGGTGGATTCTTAACTTGTTTGCCAAAATGAAAGTCTTCCCACACTGATCACACTCGTATGGTCTTTCTCCAGTGTGAACGCGTTGGTGGCTTTTTAAGTCACTTGTAGAGGTGAAAGCCTTTCCACACTGGTCACAGTCATATGGTCTCTCACCAGTGTGGACACGTTGGTGCCTTTTTAAGTCATGTGTTGTGATGAAAGTCTTTCCACACTGGTCACAGTTATATGGTCTTTCTCCAGTGTGGATGCGTTGGTGGATTTTAAGTGCAGCCATTTTGGTGAAAGTCTTCCCACACTGATCACATTCGTATGGTCTTTCTCCAGTGTGAACACGTTGGTGGCTTTTTAAGTCACTTGTAGAGGTGAAAGCCTTCCCACACTGGTCACAGTTATATGGTCTCTCTCCAGTGTGAGTGCGTTGGTGGACTTTTAAGTTACTTGCTAAGCTGAAAGTCTTTCCACACTGGTCACAGTAATATGGTCTTTCTCCAGTGTGGGTGCGTTGGTGGACTTTTAAGTTACTTTCTGAGGTGAAAGTCTTTCCACACTGGTTACAGTCATATGGTCTTTCTCCAGTGTGGATGCGTAGGTGTTTCTTCAGCCCACTACTTCTGGTGAAAGTCTTCCCACACTGGTCACAGTTATATGGTCTTTCTCCAGTGTGGGTGCGTTGGTGGACTTTTACATTACTTTCTGAGGTGAAAGTCTTTCCACACTGGTCACAGTCATATGGTCTTTCTCCAGTGTGGATGCGTAGGTGTTTCTTCAGCCCACTACTTCTGGTGAAAGTCTTCCCACACTGGTCACAGGTGGGTCTTCCATCCATGTTTGCTGGAATCAGGTAATCTTGGTCTTCCTCCAGATATAACTTAGGTTTCAGTTCAAAACCACCTTTGGCTTCTTTCTACATGTAAACACACAGAAACAGAAGAGGTGGTCACTGAAATGCAATGGAACAGACCAGAACACACACATCTATTTGGAACCAGATTAAGCAGATAGACAAAATCAACTAGTTAGGCAATCGATGAGACATTTTCAAGACAACCAATATTTAATGATTTCTCCTTAAAGGTGCAGGAGACTTTCGTGACCAGTTTTTCATCAAATCTTTAAAATCCCCAGTCATAGCCTAAGTATCACTAATCCGTAAATCGTGACATGCATTGTGGGAAGCTGAGGTTCGTGCAGCCGCCTGGCAGCAGCAGTGCAACAGCCACGATACGGAAACAGCAGGAGCTCCGCTCCCCTCTATGCATATCCCTCCAGCCATTTCCGCGTTTCAGCCGTTTCCGCGTCGTGTTTGATGTCATATGGTCGCACTGCCACTCCCGCTGCCAGGCGGCTGCACAAACCTCCACTTCCCACAGCGCATGTCGTGACAAAATTCCGTAGATGCCCGAGTTACCTACCTGCTCTGTTTGTAAAAATATGGTTTGTTTATGGTGGATGGCACTTCAAAATTGTTCACTGTGATACAAGAGATTCAGGGGAGTAATCACAGAAAGACTTACAGATTCGTGATGCCTAGGCTATGACTGAGGTTTTACAGATGTGATGAAAAATTGGTCACAAAAGTCTCCCACACCTTTAAGAGATATGTATGAGACCAGAAAATAACAAATAACAGACATGTTGAAAGATGTTCAAAATGTCAGGTTCTGTCCAATGTTGGAACATTCGTTAAATAGTTACAAAATCACAAAACACTGAAAATAACTGTTTGCTTTTTTCACTGGAGCTAAATTAGATGAACTAAATGCATTACTAGGGTCCAAGTGCTGAGAATTGGCAGCAAAGGCCCTATTGTATTTGTACAGTTCTCTATTCTTATTCTTATTCTAAAGTGTTGTGGGAAGTTTTGAGGACCTGAATATGTGTGAAAACTCAATATTCTTATTGTACAATTGAAACCTGATGGAGATTCAACAACGTACAAATGAGTTCTTTTGTACTAGTAGTTGTAGTAGTAGTATATCCACTGTTAATACTTGTATTTGTAGTAGTAGTACATCCACTGTTAATACTTGTATTTGTAGTAGTAGTATATCCACTGTTAGTACTTGTATTTATAGTAGTAGTATATCCACTGTTAATACTTGTATTTGTAGTAGTAGTAGTAGTAGTAGTATATCCACTGTTAATACTTGTATTTATAGTAGTAGTATATCCACTGTTAATACTTGTATTTGTAGTAGTAGTATATCCACTGTTAATACTTGTATTTGTAGTAGTACTATTAACACTTTTGTACATTTGTTCTAGTTATTGGTAATTATTCTAACACCAGCTGTTCTACTTTTTAATAGTTCTACTTCATTTTGCAGTGCATCCATGTATGGCTGGAGAATTTTGGCCTAAATTAAAATCCCAATTTGGAATTTTCCAAAATCTCTTGCTTCAGCATACAAAGAGATTTTGGACAATTCCATGCTCCTAACTTTGAGGGAACAGTTTGCAGATGGTCCCTTCCTGTTCCAGCATGACTGTGCACCAGTGAAGAAAGTAAGTTCATATGGGAATCAAGGCAGGTGAGCCAATACAGCTTGGTATTAACGAATTGTATTAATATAATATAATAAATTAGGCCCATTAGTGCCTTTGTACTTTCACACCATGAATAACGTATACTATAACTTTTTTTAATTTTATCTTATCAGATATGAAATCCACTCAGATTAATCACCCTTGAGTAACCATTTCAACTTTTACTTTTTTTTTTCCTATGTAACTTTACTAAAGTAAAGGAATTAGAATCTATATTTATTTCTGCAGTCTACCACTGCAGTTTTTCTCTTTGTCTCAACAAACACCATAAAACATACAATGCCAGCGTTCATGAACATTTATCAAAACCATGGTACAACCCAACAGAGCTCTAGGAAAGCAAAAATAACTCATGTGAATCTCCATCATTCTCTTGGAGTTTCAGACAACAGACATAAACAAACACAGAGACCCAGAAACACAGAGACATGGACACGTCTTCACAGACACACACAAAAAGCAACAAATCTATCCCTATCTATCCCTATAACGGCTCAATACTAAATATTAGCAGAACAGGCTCAACATTATTAATATGCAATGGAGCTTCAGCTCAACATTATTAATACGCGACGGAGCTACTGACTCAACGCCACTTTCGGAGTAATAAAAGAAATTAAAAACACGCATATGCTTATACTTTACTTGTGATCATTTCAAGCCAATGACACCACTCAAAACTTTTTTTTTTATAAATGTATGATTATTAATCTTTCATTATAAATTTAGTATCATAGAATTACCAGGTTCAGACAATTCAATTTAGACTAGTCAATCTGCAGAAATTCTGATTTTAGAATCACTTTTATAATCCTTGTAAACTTAACTTCAAACTCTGGGCTGACCCCCTTGTGCTAGGTGGGCTGGGTCACAGAAAATGGACTTGTGTCATCTTACTTTAAAGGCAAGTAGATGTAATTCCTCAACTCAATGCAAAACCCCATAATGACCGTGTTTACCTCTTATCTCTTGTTGTTTACGATCATCTGTGGGCATGTGTATTTAAAAGTGTGCGTAAGGTAAAGTCCTGTGATCATATATCTGTCAGTTTAGTATGTGACCAAGATGGGACCTATCCTAACTTATGACTGACCAGTGAAACAAAGAAAATCTAGTGACACAAAAGAATCCTGACCAATACTGACTAACATGTGATTAAACCCAAGAATTTAACCATCCAAATTAAAATAATATTTCAGCAATGTGTCAAACTATCCAGAGATGGTGCTATTGTTAAACATGTCTGCTACTTGTGTAATAACACACATGAAATCAATCTTTGCAAGACATGGCATAACTCAGATTGTTTACAGTGACAATGGACCTTATTATAGTTGCAGAAAATTCAAACTATTTGCTCAGGAATATGACTTTAAACATGTGACCTGAAGCCCACTGTATCCTCAGTCTAATGGGAAAGCAGAGAAAGGGGTACACATAGTTAAACAGTTACTCAAAAAAGCACCAGACGGTAAGGCAGATCCTTATTTGGCACTACTGAGTTACAGAGCTTCACCAGGAGAACATGGTAAATCTTCTGCAGAGCTACTTATGGGAAAGCAACTACGACCACTGTTCCTTATACAACTACTAAGAAACACAAACAAGTGAAAGACAAAATGAAACTGTTACAAAAGAGACAAAAAGTAAGCTACGACAAGTCCACCAAAAGTTTAAAACCACTTGTACCCAATGACACAGTCAGAGTGGAAGATACAAACATCTGGGCCAAAAAAGTAACTGTACTAGTGGAAGTGAGGTCGAGATCATACAAGGTGCAAACTGAAGATGGACTGATACTAAGGAGAAAGCGGAGGAGTTTATTGTGTACACAGGAGACAATAAGACCACAAGACAGACAGTGTGAGGACTACAAGAACACAACGCCTGAACCAACCTCACCTGTTAAGGACAGTGTTGAGCAAAGTGACCAAGACATGTGCTCAGAAGATCAGGACGCACTGCCAAACCACCTGATAGACTGAATCTTTAAATGAGTTTACATGAGTTAAGAGACGTAACAAATGTTGTTTGGTTAAACTAAAAATGCACTTAATGCAGAGTTGAATGTTCAAAGTGGTTCATGTGTAAACATCTGATAATGAGGTCAGTTTAGATGCATAAGTACAATCTGTGATTGCCTTGTATTGGTATTATTCAGTTTTCATCTAAATCTTCTAATAGCATAATGACCTACAAAGAATAATGACTCCATATTTTCTTCTCAGTTTGATGTGGAGAAAAACCCCCCAAAAATTTCATTATGTTCATAAATAATGACAACTTCAAATGTTTGTCTTTTAGTGCAAAAAATAGCATTAAATTATGAAAATATCTACATTTACAAACTATCCTGAAACAATAAAATGTGAATAACCTGAACAAATATGAACAACCTGAAATGTCGGAAGAAAATTCAGCACAATTTTAACAATTTTCTGCTTGTTACTAAGTGTTTAGGGTCTTTGTAGATCCGATCCATAATGCACATGTATAAATGATAAGTTGAGGCATAATATTGTTAAAATTGCACTGATTTTTCGTAGGAAATTTCAGTTTTTTCGGGTCATTCACATCTTTTTTGTTTGGACAGTTTATAAAAGTAAATATATTCATAATTTAATAGGGGTTTTTTGCACTAAAACCACAACAAAAATCTGGAGTTGTCATTATTAATAGGTTAGTATGCTATTATTTTACTGGTCCGGTCCACTTGAGATCAAATTGGACTGAATGTGGCCCCTGAAAGAAAATGAGTTTGAGAGCCCTGATCTAAAGACAGAGGGATGTGTTGATAGGAGTGATTTGCACCAATTCAGTTTCACCACCAGAGGGCAGTCGAACATTACCCTTACCACGGTATGGTAGAATCAGGAGGTGCTTTTGTTGTTGTGTGTATGGAAGGCAGCAGCCACGGTGATTCAAAGGCTAAAGCTGAAACCCACGGCTATTTCTGATGTTTTATTGAAAACAGAACACAGTGCACTCACCAGAATGGGATGTTGGATAGAACTTTGCTCATGGACGTTAGTGCAGCTCACACAGCCCGAATTTCCATCCACTGTAACAGGAGACATGGGAATAAAAAACAGGATTAACATTTAACTTTACTAAACAACCGGAGCATGTTCAAGCAGCGCGAGGACTGAAAAGGAAATCCATCCAAAGTCACGTGACCGTCTCCGCTTCACTGCACTAGAGTTACCTGTTCTAGTTCTAACCTGCTGCCTGTGTTTCTCTTCTCCTTTGCCGGTTTCCCACTCACTCTCCCTCCCTCCCTCCACAGTTTTCCCTGTGCTGTCCTATCCAGTCGGACTGTGGAACACTTCCTTCACTCTGCCGTGGGACTCTCCTCCTCCTGGTTGTGGCTCTGCTGCCTGGGGCTATCTCCGGACTAATGCTGCTCCATGTTCAACTCCTCCGTCTCACAGCTGCTCAAACTCAACACTCGCTCCATTCCAACATGTAGATCCACCTGAAAACAATACGGGCTCCTACGCAGACCTCCTTATATCCATAGAGGGTGACGGAGAAACTTTATTTCCACACAACCTGCCGACTCCGACTCCAGTTCATCCCTCTGGTCTGCAGGTCTGTGCGTCGCAGCTCGAAAACGTCATCAGTGCGCTGCTGCTGAGGGGAGTTGTACCACTGAAAAAAAAGAAAAGAAAAAAAAAGTTGTACCGCGGGAAATGCTATATCAGTTTTGCTTTTGAATAATACTAAGGGCATTATTCAAAAAGCAAAACTGATGTAACTGAACAATTCGGTAAATAACAAAAACTCGTTCAGTTATTGAGACACGCGATACTTTACATGGACGACTCAGAAGACCGTAACCAACCAATCAGAATGCAGCTGTTGTCATTCCAGGAAGTGCCAGTCCCGTTAGTTCCTCCTTTGTTTTTGCTGTTAGAGCCAGAGACAAGCCGTGAAGCGGGTTCATCCAACTTCATTCTACTCGATGTTAGTCGGTGGGTTTGGACACAGATTCTCATCTTTTGATATTTATGAGGAGTTTGAGCTCAAATCTACCCAAGTCTTTTTCCTCCTGGATATCTCGGTGCTCCCCGCTATAATTACCCGGTACCGGAGCTGCTAACTCTCGTGCAGTGAAGCGGAGACGGTCACGTGAGTATGGATGGTATTTAACCCAAAGCAATATAGTCTGCAGACAAGTCACTAATGATTCCATCCACATAATTGGGTTCAGGTTTAGTTAGTGAGCACTAACCCACTACCTAGACTGGTTATGGTTACAGACTTGTAAGATATAGACCGCTACGAGTGAGACGTCACAACCGGAAGTAAACAAATGTAGCACCATATTGGAAGACAGAAGTTTTTTTTTTTTTTTTTTGTTTGTTTGTTTGTTTGTTTTGTTTTTTTTTTTGTTTTTGTTTGTTTTTTTTGTTTTGTTTGTTTTGTTTTTTTTTTTAATCCTTCAATTTTATTGATCAAAGTCTGGATTTACATTTTGAAGAATTACAGAAAATACTTATAGTTAATCAGCCCGACCCCAAAATTTGGGCCATCAATACCAAACGGGGGCAAATGCTATTAGTTATTTTTTGAAAGGTGTACATCTGTAAATAATAAAAATGTATGATAGCAGTGTGAGAGTGATAGCTTTCTGTAAAATATTGGCATGTTTGATATGCAGTGTCGGTCCTTTTAATAACTTTTGCCCATGATGACCTTTAAGAGAATTTCTGTCAATAACTTAAAGTAGAATAAAAATATCATGATAAATTTGGTCTTAATCTAGAGCCAGGAGACAGGTATTTAAGACAAATTTTCACATGTGGTAAAATGTAATTTACATGAGAAGAAATTTACCATTAAACTTACCCCTACCCCTTAAAATTTGAAAATATTTCAATTTTGTTCAATGTTTACCCCGTCTAATGTGTACCCCGCCTTCGCCTGTAAGTAGCTGGGATAGGCTCCAAGCGACCCCCGTGACCCTAGTGAGGATAAAGCGGGTTCAGAAAATGAATAAATGTTTAATGTTTATTGTTCTTTATCGACAACATGGGTCTTAAGAATGGTTATTTGACTTTTGTTACATTAACCGAGGCCTTTGCTATAAAATGCATATTTGTTTATGAATTGTTGTGCATATTTTGCAGCAGATTTTGAGGAAATTAGAAAAGTAGTCAATCAAACTATGATTTTCAGCAGCACATACTTTTTGAAGGACATTTTGTAATAACTTTTGTTCTGCTCAGGATAGATGTGGTGATGCACACAGGATACAAATAATATATCACTAAAAAGCTAACACAATAGACTTTTACTCAGAAATAAATATTTAGGCCTTTCCTAAAACAAGTTGCCAAAATTTTTTTATTTGTTTACCCTTAAATTTACTGACATGTTTGCCCTGTGGTTTGATTAGAATACTAATGCAGTGGTATGCCAACCAAATAACAATCATGTCCACTAGGGAATCAACTATAGGTCTATATATATCTGAGAAAAGCATGTTTATTACAATTTAATCTTTCTTTGTTTCTCTTAAACTATCTACAAATTCTACATGAAGCTCTTTTTTGTACGAAGCATTATAACAATAATGAAGAACACATCATACATGGTGACCACACGGAATGAGAACCAATGTTTGTGTTTAGCTAATATTTACTGATTTTTTTACATGACATAAGGGAAATGTTTCCACATCTACAGGAGAATATGTAAACATGGCAGAAACCTTTGGTTAATAGATGTATTTCACTGATTAGGAATTGTCTTTATGAATCGCCACTCTGTAAATTGTGAAAACCTCTTAGACAACGTGGTGCTTGCATATGAAAAGTATGTTACAGTTTTTAAGATTGTGAGAATAATTTAATAATCAGGCTCATCAATTTCATCTTCACTCGATGCGTCCACTTCACTTTCTTCCTCATCATTTAGTTGGTTTGCACAGGTTTTAAGTTTGCAATGAATGATGCAGGAGTAGAGCGTCTCAAAAATCACTTTTCTCTTCAGATCACGGTGTTATTTAAACCAGTTAATCTCCAACATGGTAATAGCTCCCCAAAAAAATTTCAGCAAAATCCGTCAACATTTGATACCCCCCCCCCCACACACACCACCACCACCACCACCACAAAGTATGAAGGGCCCGTCAAAAAAATGCAAAAACGCTCATTTTAACCCAGAAAATCACATATAATGAGGTCTTAAGTGTCCACCAATTGCTTTTTCTGGTATTTTACAGTGTCCCTGTAATATCAACTTCATAGGTTGTTGTATCAGGTGATATATAAGTGAAAGTAAGGTGATTTTAAGATAAAATAACTCAATTATAGGCTAAAAACTTGAAATAGAATGAAGTTCAGAACAGTAAATCTAGTTGAACACAATGTCTAATTTCTGAACCTCCTTTTCAGCAAAATACAGGTTTTAGTTAAAAACAAATATAGCTGAACACTTAAATAATAAGGCTAAATACAAGATTTAAGGTTGCATAAATCACAGACTTTAATGAAGACTTTATACATGTGCATTTCACAATTTATTCAGATATTACTTGCTCTATAGTTTCTCTTCCATTTCATTCTTGAGAAACACTGTTAGCTTGATTCTGTGGGAACCATGTTCCCTCTATGGGCTCCATCCATGGATGCATTGGCATATTCTTGGATGTCCTTAACACCTCTTTCTGCAGCATTGTTATTGACAGATAGTTCCGAGACATTCATTTTCTGAACCCTCACTAGGGGGGTCCCTTGGAGCCTATCCCAGCTACATAGGGGTGAAGGCGGGGTACACCATGGACAAGTCGCACATTCATCGTAGGGCTGACATATAGAGCCAAACAACCACTGTCACATTCACACCTATGGGCAATTTAGACTAACCCATTAACCTATCTTTGGATGGTGGGAGGAAGCCGAAGTATCCGGAGAGAACCCACACAGACACAGGGAGAACATGCAAACTCCACACAGATGGACTGGTGTTGGAATCGAACCCAGGACCTTCTGTCTGTGAGGCACCAGTGCTATCCACTGCACCACCGTGTTGCCCGAGACAACAGCCCTCATTTTTCTGTACTGTGGCTCTTCCTCCCACTGCTCTGGGGGTGCTTCCAGCCATGCCCCATCCATGCCCCATCCATGCCTAGAAGGTCAAATATCAGCCAGGACTGGACTGGGGTCCCACAAGATCCTCCAGGTCAGGCTGCTGTCCGTGCCTCTAGTGAATGCTGCAGGTTTGGGCTGGGCCTGCAGTTGTCTTGCCATGGCTGCTTTGGTTTCTACCACAGTAGACTCAGTCAGGTACCACATGTGATGCAGTATGGATGTCTGTACTTTAGGCACTTTAGTATCCATTTAGTATCCATTAAGCATGGTAATGCATTTAAAAACACAATTTTTTGGTGTTTTTTGATGGGCCCTTCATACTTTGCTGTAGGTGGGGGGGTCAAACATTGACAGATTTTGCTGAAATTTTTTGGGGGGGCTATTATCATGTTGGAGATTAACTGGTTTAAATAACACCATGATCTGAAGAGAAAAGTGATTTTTGAGACGCCCTACGCAGGAGGCTGCGGCACTGGTTGTTGGACCACCAGGGATCTGATCAACAGTCTCTCTCTGTCTGCCATTTTCCTGTTGAACACAATTTAAACTCAGATTATTAGAGATAATATGGCACAGATTAGCTCCTTCAATACTGAATCATCCAAAGATTATGCTTAAATTTACTTTACAAGAACTCTTTTTATTGTTAGCATTTAAATACTAAATGAACCATAAATATACAAACCCTCCTAATGTGCTAAAACATGATAGATATCTGTCTGGAGAATAGAAACATATCTTCCTGTTTGTATAATGGTCATGCCATAATGATAGGTTTTACACTGAAATACAATTTTCTATGTCATAAGTAAGTTGGTAAAAGAACATGGCAAAGGAAACCAAACAAAACAGTTGAAACTGAATTAACAGAATGAAACACACAACTTTGTTACCTCTAATTTAAGTAACCAATCTGATCTGCAAATACAGAACATTCAGTGTACAGCATACATGTACACAGTCACTTATTACCAAACTGTGGAAAAGATTAATTATGCAAAATAATTTCCTCTTTCATCCAAAGTAAAACGAGGACCCAAGGCTCCACATGTTCATAGCATGAAGGTCAAAAGAGAGAGTCAATGTAAAAAAAACAAAATATTTAAGGGGTAGGGGTAACAATTTAAGTAAAGATATAGATATAATTCACATTTTCTAGTCTTACCTAAAAGCCAGTAATACCAGCTTTAGGTTGATACCCTTTTTGTAGTTATATCTTGAGTAATAAGGAAGCTATCATAAAAAACCTATGAAAAAGCACACACCGCTGAAAATGTTTATCTGCTAGACTGTTTTGCATTATTTTCACATAATTTCTCCGAGAACAAGCATAAATTCCTAATGTAAGATATGCATTATGTAGAAATGTCCTAAGGCTACGTAATTTAGCCAAACATATTGTTGTAAACTACATGGTTGTCTTCTGAGATGAACTTCTTTAGAATTTTTCCGAAAAAACACAAATATTTAAGGGGTAGGGGTAAGTACCAGTGGCTAGTTTTCCTAAAATAAAGTTTTCTGCACCGAATATGAATATTTATCTCAAAGGCCTATATCTTGGCTTTTGATTAAGACCATATTTGTAATAATATCTTCAACCTGCCAGAAGATATTAGTAGAAAACCACTTAAAGGTCAGTGCCAATGTTTTACAGAAAGCTACCACTCTCACACTGCTATCATGCATTTTTATTATCTACATAAATACGCCTTTCAAAAAATAACTGATAGCATTTGCCCCCCGTTTGGTACCAGTGACCCCCTCTGGCTGATAGACTAATATACACCATTGGACACACAAACAGAAAGTGAAACACAATCATATTTTCATGAACTGTTTAATGAACAAATATAAATATTCTGAATGAATTTCTCTCTGTCTCACTCTCTATTGTTTTGTGTCATGAGGTACCCTGAGATTCCAGCCCTATTACATGAGAGAGAGAGAAAAAGATTAGGGAAGGATAGGGGGAGACACATGTATGCACAACAAACAGAAGTAGAACTATTACAATCTAAAACAGCTGGTGTTAGAATAATTACCAATAACTAGAACAAATGTACGTAAGTCTTAATACTAGTACTACAAATACAAGTATTAACAGTGGATATACTACTACTACTACAAATAGTAGTATTAACAGTGGATATGCTACTACTACAAATACAAGTATTAACAGTGGATATACTACTACTACAAATACTAGTACTAACAGTGGATATACTACAAATCAGGGGCGATTCTAGGATCAGAGGTTTAGGGGTGCTGAACACCCAGAGTGCTGGCTGGTCAGGCAAGAGAAATTTCACTGTTTTGTACATTTTAACGCAATTTTGGACCATCATTCCCACATTTGTGACAGAAAAGAATAACGTTTTTTGGGTATGAGAAACGCAGTGACGAAACTATCATATCTGATAAGTTACTTAAATGCTGAGCCACAATAAAAGAGGAATGGATTGGAATCATTAAAGAAATATACCCAAACCCTAATTTCTAGTGGAAGACAATCCTCCATTTTGATACAGCAGCTCCTCAACATACACATTTACAAGAGAATGGGTTTAACTCCAGAGGAATGTTAGTGTCAGATCCACCAGATCTATTTCAAAACAGTGTCTGCACATGACAATACATTCACTTTACAGGTTCTGTTACAGCTACTCTTGCATTCAAAAAGAAAACGGGTAAAAAATAAAAATAGCAGAGTAGTCTGAGGAGGAGGACTATGACTCACTAAATTTCTTAATAAGCACTCGCGGAAATATTTCTCTATCCAAAATTATCCGAATTTATTTTCACCAACAAAAATATTCTCCGTGGTTGACTTCACTTCACAATAATCAACCAAAATAACTTCTCTAGCAGATATGGCATATTTGGTGTATATTTATCGGTAGATAAACTGTCTTACTCCTCAGTCCTTTAAAATGACAGTCAGACCAAGGGCAGAACCAGCTGTCCTCTCTCCCTAATCACAGGAGGAGGACAGTCCGACCAGGAGGAGGGCGTGAGCAGCTGAAAACAATATGAAATCAATCATAATTCATTAATCAATATGACCATTGGCCTTATTTTGATTTACCATTATCCAAAAAATGTATAAATAATATAAATGGCACCAACAGGTTCTATCACTGGAACATTTATAAATCTGTTGTATAAATGTACATAAACCAATATATATATGTGGAAGAACACTTTATCATATACCGTCAAAACATCAGCAAACCAGCACTTCTGTCATTTGTTTTCCAATTAATCTGATTAAAATACAAAACATTTAGCACATTTAACCTCTGAGGCAGATAATTTCTAAAAAAAAAACTGTAGACCAGTGTAATATGTTCAGTGTTTCTCTGTTTCCCTGTCTCTCTTTGTACTTTAACCAAAAGGCAAATAACCAAACAATGTGTTTTATATCTACACTGAACAAAAGTATAAACGTACCACTTTTGTTTTTGCTCCCATTTTTCATGAGCCGAACTCAAAGATCTAAATATTGTCTGTGTACACACAAGGTTTATTTCTCTCAAATATTGTTCACAAATCTGTCTAAATTTGTGTTAGTGAACACTTCTTCTTTGCTGAGATAATCCATCCACCTCACAGGTGTGGCATATCAAGATGCTGATTAGACAGCAGGATTTTTGCACAGGTGTGCCTTAGGCTGGCCGCAATAAAAGGCCACTCCAAATGTGCAGTTTTATCACACAGCACAATACCACAGATGTCACAAGTTTTGAGGGAATATGCAATGGTCATGCTGACTTCAGGAATCTCCACCAGAGCTTTTGCCTGTGAATTGAATGTTCATTTCTCTACCATAAACCATCTCCAAAGCTGTTTCAGAGAATTCATGAAGAAGACTGTGCGAGGAAAATGGTGGTCACACCAAATACTGACTGGTTTTCTGACCCCCTGGACACATGTAAAACTGCACATTTTAGAGTGGCCTTTTATTGTGGCCAGCCTAAGTCACACCTGTGCAATAATCCTGCTGTCTACTCAGCATCTTGATATGCCACACCTGTGAGGTGGATGGATTATCTCAGCAAAGGACAAAGGAGAAGTGCTCACTAACAGATTTAGACAAATTTATGAACAATATTTGAGAGAAATAGGCCTTTTGTGTACATAGAAAAAGTTTTAGATCTTTGAGTTCAGCTCATGAAAAATGGGAGCAAAAACAAAAGTGGTGCGTTTATATTTTGGTCAGTGTAATAAGAAATATAAACTGGTACATTTATCCAACTTATAATATCATTGTAATAGAATATTTGGTTGCTGTGGAAAATGAGGTTACACAAGTTGATCTTACACTCTTACCTGAGTCTGTCTTTTTTTTTTTTTAGAAAAACAAAACAATGTATGTTCCTGTCTAGGCATGCACGCTCACACACACACACACACTAGGAGTTAATGTTCATCCAGTCAGATAAAGTCAGTCTCTCCTTGTCTTTAATCTGAACACATGCACAGACACAACAGCAGCTTCTCTCAGTCCAGTTCAAACAGAGGACAGAGGTGGACTGAACCACATGGAATGTTTCCTAGCTAGAAAAAGCAACAGCTAACTCCCACCTAACAGCATAAACAGTGATCTACGTTTCAATGCAGCAATAATAGGGACTGGTGATGATAATAATGTGTTGGTATTAAGTGGTAGAAGTAAACAAATGTTTTGGTTTAAATCAGGTACTTCCTCCACTACTGAACCCAACTGTAGAAGGCAGCGCCTGTGCACTGCTCTGTACAGGTGGAGCCAAGAGTCCAATTCAGGGAAAGGGAGGAGAGATGGAGTGGATCAAACCATTTTCGAGACAAGATGGAGGGGGGGTGCTGTACTCTTGTTAAAATATTACGTTTCAACCATGTACTGTATATGGTTTTGACATTTTTCTAGCATGTTAAGAATGGACATAAAGTAAACAAGATAAAAGAAACATTTCAGCAACCTTGAAATATTGTTGGGGTGCTGGGAATCAATTTAAGGATGCAGCACCCCCAAAAATGGGTTAAAAATGCCCAAGCTACAAATCCAAGTATTAACAGTGGATGCACTACTACTACAAATACAAGTATTAACAGTGGATGTACTACTACTACAAATACAAGTATTAACAGTGGATATACTACTACTACAAATACAAGTATTAAGAGTGGATGTACTACTACTACAAATCGAAGTACTAATAGTGGATGTACTACTACTACAATCGAAGTACTAATAGTGGATGCACTACTACTACAAATACAAGTATTAACAGTGGATGTACTATTACTACAAATACAAGTATTAACAGTGGATATACTACTACTACTACAAATCGAAGTACTAATAGTGGATGTACTACAACTACAAATACAAGTATTTATAGTGAATATACTACTACTACAACTGCTAATACAAAAGAACTCATTTGTACATTGATGAATCTGCATCAATTTTCAAATGCACAATAAGAATATTTAGTTTTCACACATATTCAGGCCCTTGAAACTTCTTGCAAAGCTTTAAAATAATAATAAGAAGAAGAAGAAGGAGAAGAAGAAGAATAGAACATTATAGATACAATAGGACCTTTGCTGCCAATTCTCAGAACTCGGACCCTCATAATGCATTTAATTAATCTAGTTAGTTCCAGTGAACAAAATAAACAGTTATTTTCAGTGTTTTGTGATTTTGTAGCTATTTAAAGAATGCGCCAACACTGGAGCAAACCTGACATTTTTAACATATTTTAATATTTCTGTTATTATTTATTTTTTTCTGGTCTCATACACATCTCATAAGGAGAAACCGTCAAATGTTGGTTGTCTTTAAAATGTTTCATCGATTGCCTAACTAGTGGATTTTGTCTGTCTGCTTAATCTGTTTCCAGACAGATGTGTTTGTTCTGGTCTGTTCTATTGCGTTTCAGTGACCACCTCTTCTGTTTGTGTGTTTTCATGTAGAAAGAAACCAAAGGTGGATTTGAACTGAAACCTAGAAGTCATATCTGGAGGAAGACCAAGATCACCTGATTCCAGCAAAAATGGATGGAAGACCCACCTGTTACCAGTGTGGAAGGACTTTCACCAGAATGAGTGTGCTGAAGGAACACCAACGCATTCACACAGGAGAAAAACCATATCACTGTGACCAGTGTGGGAAGACTTTCACCAGAATGAGTGGGCTGAAGAAACACCTACTCATCCACACTGGAGAAAGACCATGTGAGTGTGACCAGTGTGGAAAGACTTTCACCACAGTGAGTGGGCTGAAGGAACACCAACACATCCATACTGGAGAAAGACCATATGATTGTTACCAGTGTGGGAAGGCTTTCACCAGAATGAGTGGGCTGAAGAAACACCTACGCATCCACACTGGAGAAAGACCATGTGAGTGTGACCAGTGTGGAAAGACTTTCACCACAATGAGTGGGCTTAAGGAACATCGACGCATCCACACTGGAGAAAGACCATATTACTGTGACCAGTGTGGGAAGACTTTCACTATAGCAAGTCATTTAAAAATCCACCTGCGTATCCACACTGGAGAAAGACCATATAACTGTGACCAGTGTGGGAAGACTTTCACTATAGCAAGTCACTTAAAAATCCACCAGCGCATCCACACTGGAGAAAAACCATATAACTGTGACCAGTGTGGGAAGGCTTTTGCCACAACGAGTGTGCTGAAAGAACACCTACGTATCCACACTGGTGAAAAACCATATAACTGTGATCAGTGTGGGAAGACCTTTACCATAGCAAGTGCCTTTAAAAGGCATCATCGCATCCACACGGGAGAAAGACCATATAACTGTGACCAGTGTGGAAAGACTTTTATCACAGCAAATGATCTAAAAATCCATCAGCGTATGCACACTGGAGAAAGACCATATGACTGTTACCAGTGTGGGAAGACTTTCAGATCCCTGTCTACTTTATATTCTCACCGCCGTGTTCACCTCAAGAAGTTGATGTACCCCTGTGATAGGTGTACAAAGATATTCTGGTCACCTTCCTCTTACAAGTATCACCAGCGGACCCATATTGGAGAGAATCCCAACCAGTGCAGATTCGGTGACAGATCTTGTATCACAGGTTCACAATGTATCAAACATGAACGCATCAAACATTTCCACAAAAGAGAAAAACTGAACAGTTGTACAAAAAGTAAGACTGTAGACAATCAGTGTCATAACCCACCAAAACAGTTGGAGTGTTAGCAAAGTCCAAACAGATTCTAGTGAATCTGAACATGATCTGTTCTCTCCCATCATCAATGCAGATCTGAATCATCAACATCTGGACCAAATAGTTCCTCAGCATCAGATTACAAGAAGAAACACAGTGTGTCTGAACCAGCAGCACTGACTTCTTCTGACAAGAACATCAGACTTCAAAACCTCCAGATCAGGCTTCACAGGATCCAGATGTGAAGACAAACACCAGACTGAAAGCTGTGTTTTGTTGTCTTCAGAGTACAGAAGTGTGTTCTAATGCACCACCTTCACAAAACAGTGACATTACAGAAGCTCCACCTACCACCAGGTGAAAAGTTCAACTAGTGGAGGTCAACAAGGACCTGGTTTCTATTCAGATACTACTTCTGATTGACTTTGTGGACATTGAATCAGTCAGAGGTCGCGTTAACCAAAAATATAATATCCAACCAATAATATATATTTTTAAGATGGAATGACAGAAAATTCTGAAGACCGTCCATCATTTTTATCAAAGTAAAATACTGAGGGTAATCTACCAAAGAAAGGTTCCACACAACACTGAAAAGAACCTGGACCAGGATCTCTGGTCTGTCTGTCTGAACAAGGCATCAAACAGTCCATTACAGCATTCTACCTGTATAGAACCCTACGACGCCTGTATAGAACCCTACAGTGCCTGTATAGAACCCTACGACGCCTGTATAGAACCCTACAGTGTCTGTATAGAACCCTACGGCATCTGTAGAACCCTGCAGCATCTGTATAGAACCCTACGGTGTCTGTATAGAACCCTACAGCATCTATAGAACCCTACAGCGTCTATCGAACCCTACAGCATCTATAGAACCCTACATTGTCTGTATAGAACCCTACTTCATCTATAGAATCCTACAGCGTCTATCGAACCCTACAGCGTCTATAGAACCCTACAGTGTCTGTATAGAACCCTACGGGGCCTGGTGAATTCCATCTTCTTCTGTTTCAGTGGATGCATTGAAATCAGACTGAGGCAGGAACTTCACTGCCATGCATTAGACATTTGTGATGAAATAATCTGATTCCGACTGATTACAGGTGTTCTCTACAGTTTTTATTTCAGCGCTGATTCTGACCAGAACTCTATGGGGTAAGGAAGCTGTCCAAATACAGTTAGGTTTACTATGACAGCGTATACGAAAAGAAAATAAGAAAATAAAAACAAAAGTCACTATGAGAAGAAAGTCTTAAAATATTGAGGTAAAACCTGTAATTTTACAAAAATAAAGTCGTAGTTTAACAAAACAACATAATTTAACAAAAATAATGTGCTTTTATGAGATTCAGGTTGTAATATTTTGAGGATAATTTTTCAATAATGCAATTAAAAAGTCATAATTTATACATTTTGAGCCTTGTTGATGACAGTTTCTGGTTACAGCAAATGCAACAAGCGAAGCATCAACTTTCACTTCTGTTGGAGCAGGCGATTAATGCTAATGTGTTGATGGTGGGCGGGGCTAATAGGCTCAGTATTTGGCCCTTGTGCATAAACCCCAAATGAAAGTAGAACCTTGCAAAATGTTCAGAGTTCTTCATAATGTGATGAAACAGTACGACTTCATTCTGTAAATTATATTTTTCCCACCTGTTTTTAAATTATGACGTTATTCTTGTAATATTATTGTTTTATTCTTCAAATATGACAACTTCATTCTCATAAAATCATGACTTTTTGTTATCGACTTTTTTCTCATAAAATTACGGGTTTTATTTCAATATTTTACTACTTTCTTCTCGTAGTGTTTTTCTTTTCGTGTGTGGCCGTAATATACCGTCGTACTTTACAAAGGTTAGTGCGATAAATTGGATTACATCTCTATTTTTAATGGTATTTGATGTTATTCTCTGCTCTTTCTCCATCTTTACTTCACTGTGAACATGTATGTGTACTATTTTTATGGTATTTTAGTCCATTTTTTGCAGTAATTGGACCCAAACTTCCTTTTCACTGTCACTGTCCATGAAATGAACATGAATGAATCCAGTGTTGGCCGTGGCCTCCTCTGCTATAGTCTAGATTTCAGACTTCATGCTGCTTTTCCTGTTTTAATGCTGCCTCTGTGCTTCCAACACACATTAGATTACATTCAGTTGAAGCCAAATCAGTTCACTCCAGTTTTTCAGGGTTTGTATGATCTGCCCTTTCATTTGGTTCATTGGAACTTCACTTGATTAGCAGAAGTTGTTCAAGTGTTGATATGTTTTGGATTTTAACCCATAAAGACCCAGTGTTATTTTAGTGTCAGTTCACAAATGAAAGTTTCTCTCTCTTTAACTTTTCTTCGGTGATTTATCAGCATTTATTCTAATATTATCCTCTGTCTTTTGCATGTTATCACTATAAATCCTGTATTTTCCATATTTAAAAATAAAAAAGATCAATAATTGAATGTAAAAACAAGTGTGTCCATCCACTGTCATTGATCCAACTCCACTGGTTTTACTGGTCAATCAGTGTTCAAGGATTCAAGGATTTTTATTGTCATTTTCACTGTGCACTTACATACACAACAGAATGAGATTTCGTTCCTCAGTCTGTGACTCCAGTGCAGTAGCAACGGCAAATAAATAAATAAACATCATCATAAATAAACTGGATTAAAAACATCAGAAGAAAAATCCCAAAAAGATCAAATCAGTCCATTGGTCCATAGTGCATTCAGTCTGTGAACTTGACATGTGACTAACTGTCCATGGTGAGTGTGGGGGTGCATGTGGGGAGGGGGGACAGTCCATCATATGTCTCATAGCCTGAGGAGACCAGCTGTGCAGCCTCCTGCTAGTTTTACAACTGATGCTGCTGGATCTTCTCCCTGATGGCCAAAGGGAGAAGATGTGATGGAAGAATGGAGGGGGGGGGGGCTCTGCTGATGTAGTGCTGCTGCTATAGTTCCATCAGGCAGGGGAGGGGTCCGCCAATGTTTTTGTGTCTGTCTTGACCAGTGTGTGAAGCTGCTTTTTGTCCTGTGCACTGCAGCACCTGAACCAGGAGGTGGAGCCATAGGTCAGGACACTTTGGACAGTAAGTAAGTAAGTAAGTAAGTAAATTTTATTTATAGAGCACTTTTCACAGACAGAGTCACAAAGTGCTTTATCAATTCAAATCAGAATCAAATTAAGTTTACAGAGACCCAACAGAATCCTTCAGGAGCAAACACTTATGATTGGTGACAGTGGCGAGGAAAAACTTCCCTTTAACGGGCAGAAACCTCGAGCAGACCCAGACTCCTGAAGGATGGCTGTCTGCCTTGACCAGTGACAGTGCCCCTGTAGGAGGTGGGGTGGTGTGTGGTGGGGGGGCCTCTTTTCCTGAGTCTGTAGAGGGGGTGGAGCCGCTGCTGAGCTTTTTTGAGGACTACCCAGGTGTTAGTGTTTGAAGTGAGGTTGTGGTCAGTGTGGACCCCCAGGTACTTCTCACTGCTGACCTTCTCCACAGCAGTCCTGTTGATGTGGAATGGTGCAGGATCCTGTCTGCCAGCCCTCCTCAAATCCACAACAACCTCCCTGGTCTGGTCTGGTCCACATTAAGGAAGAGGTTGTGGGAAGTGCACCATGAACTCAGCTGTTTGACTTCTTCCCTGTATGCAGACTCACTGTTCTCCTTCATGACGTCCACCACCGTCGTATCATCTGCCAACCTCAACATGTGGTTGCTGCAGTACCTGGCAGCGCAGTCCAAGGTGAGCAGGCTGAAGTGCAGGGGACTCAGGACGCAGCCCTGTGGAGATCCTGTGCTCACTGGGATGGTCTTTGATGTGCGCTTGTCCACCCTAACTGTCTGCTGTGGCTGAGTCTGGAAGTTCTAGAGCCAGTGTCAGATACTGTCATCCACCTTCAGCAGCTGCAGCTTTTCCACCAGCTGCTGCCGGATGATGGGATTAAAGGCACTGCTGAAATCTATGAACAGCAGCCTGGTGTAGGTGTTCTAGCATCAGACAATGGGAGGTGGAGCATGGTGGAAACACCATCATCTGTGGGTCTGTTTTTTCTGGAGGTAAACAGTAGCAGGTCCAGGTCAGCAGGAGACTGTTTTGAATGTGCTGCATGTAGAAGATGACAGTGTTTTTGTCTGTATTTAACCTTTCTGAAGTCATTTATTACCATTTATTATAATATTATCCTCTGTATTTGGCTGTTTTTGTTCATTTTCTTGCTTAATTTATTCTTTTTTACTTCATTTTGGTTCAGTTTTTGCTTATTTTTTCACATTATTTATTATTTTGTAAATTTGTTATTCATTTTTGTTCATTTGACTTAATATCAAGGGCGTAGAATTGGGTGGGGACACTAGGGACACGTCCCTGCCAATATCCACCCACTGCTGTGTACTCACTATCAATCCAACCACTGTCCATAATGTTTAGTCAATGACTATGGCACACAAAGGGTTAACATTCAGTCTCTGCTAGAAGTCCCACCTCTAACCTAAACATCGCTCTCCGATTGGCTCTGCAGTTTTGCTACTGTACATGGGATTGGCCATCAGCGCCGTCACTCCATCTGCTTTTACAAGCTCCTTCCAACCTGCCAGTTGGACAGAACAGGAGGCAGTTCTGCACTGCCAGGGCTCTGGAAAAGGTTCCTCCCACTATTACCCACTACAGCCAATCACTGCAAACCTTAAGGCACACTCCAAACCCAGCACGCTATCACCATCTACTGGAGGCACTGCAGTTACACATTTGCTTGGCTACACAACCTGTCCTGCACCGCAACCCACAACAAGTAGAAGCCCCTCCCCTCACTACACTGTACAGGTAAGTTCCCCCAGCTAAGCCTCCGCCCCCACTGTCCAACATATTCCAGTAAATACAATGATACAAATATACACCAAAGGAACTATTACTGAACTGGCCCACTGGACCGACTGCCTTTTTCAATCCCAAACCCAGAGTCTGTCCCTCCGGTAATCACACACACCTGTTCACATTCACACACCTGCTCTCCATCCGCTCAGCAGACCACACCCACCTTTAGTCACATCACAATCCCATCAGACCTGCAGTAAAGTTCCTCCAAACCTTTGACAGTAAATGTGTGTAGATTGTGTGTGATTGGTGGTGTTTCTGAAATGTCAGTGTTGGACTGTTTCCGTTGGCGCTCCAGCCTCACATTACACAAGTGCTACTGAAGTTCCATTCTGAAGAGTTGGACTCAGTCATACGTCCAGGTTTGGGCGTATTCTGCAGATTTCTGAGGTTTATATGTCATACTTGAACTCCTCTCTTCTATGTGTTGTACTGGTTGTGTGTGTGTGTGTGTGTGTGTGTGTGTGTTTTGTATGTAGGTTGTGTGTGTTTTGTGTTGACTTCCTGTCCTACCTGATGGCCGTCTCCTCCCTCATGTCTTTCACCTGTGTCCATTCAACCCCTGTATATGAAGCCCATGTGTCTCCTGTGGTTCCTGCCACATGATCCAGTGTGGTCCTGGTCTACATAGTGGTGTTGTGGTGTTTGTCTGTGGGTTCCCTGTTGTTGCTCAGGTGCTTTTTCCACCGTGGACCCTTGTGTTCTTCCTCCTGTTGCCTCATGGTTCTGCTGCTGGTTCAGATCCACTGGATGAACCCGTTCACTGTGGACTTGAACTGGTTTACCTTGGATCGTTTCTCAGCCTGTATCGTTCTATGTCCACTTATCGTTTATTCCACAGGTGTCAAACTCATGTTAGTTCAGGTTCCACATTCAGCCCAATATGATCTGAAGTGGATCAGAACCAGGAAAATAAGATCAGAATAATAGAGAAAGAATGTCAGTTACAAACTTTTCTCTGTTACAGAGTGAAAAAAGTCCAATTACATTATTAAAAGAATTACATCTACAAACTATCCCTTGAAAATGTGAATAATATGAACAACTGTGAAAAAACTGGGATTTATTATTAAAAAATAAGTGCAATTTTAACACTATTGTGTCTCATTTTATCATTTACACGTACATTACAATGTCCAGATCCCAGTGAATCTACAAATACACAAAACATTTAATAACAGGCAGAATATTGAATATATATGAAGACATTTCAGGTTGGTCTGAATTGTAAAGATCATTAAAATAGTTTGTAAAGGTAAACATTTGCTTTTTTTCCACTCAAACAAATAGAAAACTGTGTAGTTTTCAGTCTTTGTGGATGTTCTGACAGTATTTTCCTGCTCAGAGCTCAGATGGAATTGGTCTACATGTCCTCTGAACTCAAATGATTGTTCATATCTTCAGTGTCATTTGGACATTTCACAAACTCATCCCATGGGCCGGACCGGACCTTTCAGTGGGCCGCTTTTGGCCCACAGGCCCCATGTTTGACACCGGTGGTTTATTGGGTTCACCTTGATATTTGAACATTTGATGGGGTCCATTTCTGATTGTGTGTGCAGACATTTGTGCTGATATGTAGTGTTTGTGTTGTGCTTTTGAACTGGACTCATTTCTTTATTTAGTGCAGTGATTCTTAACCTGGGTTCGATCGAACCCTAGGGGTTCGGTGAGTCAGTCTCAGGGGTTCGGCGGAGGTCAAGACACACACTCAACAACAGCAGACGTCACACTGATTTGCAGTAAATATTCATTATTATTGTAGCCTGATGGAAATTAGGTGATGGGTGTGTGTTAAAATGTTAAAAATGATAAATAGCATAAATACAATAAGTTCATTATTGGAATACATAAGGTTAAAAATTAAAACCCTTTCAGTGTGGTAGTATTAAAAAAGGACATGTCTTTGTGAAAAGGTATGTAATTTGTTGTGAGTTCATGCACTGTATTGGTTTTGTTCTTTGAACACAGTGATGTTAATGCACGGTTCATTTTGTGAACCAGTAAAACATATACCTGTGTCTTGAATTTGAAAAAAATCGTATTTTATATAATAAAGAAGGGTTCGGTGAATGCGCATATGAAACTGGTGGGGTTCAGTACCTCCAACAAGGTTAAGAACCACTGATTTAGTGTCATTTCACTCACACACACAAAACGTATTAGTGTCAGTTGTAAATGTTGTTGTTGTTGGGTCGGTCCAAAGTCAGTGTCCAACATTACTGACCCCTGTTCAGAGAATCAGTGTGAAGAGGACCACAGAATGAGCCTTCAGAGCAGATCTAGTGTCTGTGTACTATTGAATGAGTCCAGATGTGTCCCATGGTGTTTGTGGGTTTAAGGCTGTTCTCAGATCAGTGTGTGAGGGCTGACAGCTGCTCCTGTGTGTGTGTCCATGGATGGGTGAGTGTTACTGCCTCCAACACTGGTCCAACAAACACCACAACATTTACAACCAGGCTCCAGCTCCACTAATCCAACACACATTTAGCTCCAAACCACTGGATTTATACTTAAAACACGGTTACTGAGCCCACAACAGCACTGTGGCACCAACCACAACTCACACTGATGCATTGTGGGATACATGGGGTCACTACTGTACAGCAGAGCCCGGGAAACTGACAAAATGGACATTAGTGCCATTAGCTTGGCCGCTAATGCAAATGCTAATCTATTGTCTCATTTAGGAGCCTGGGAAATTCCAAAACATGTACAGATGCATTATGGGATTTGTACCTGTCTGAATCACCGACAGAGACAAAAAGACGGATTCACAACAGTGGAGAGAGACAGATTTTACTTTATTTGTATCGTATTTTACTGTCCACACACAACACAACTACACACACACACACAACACAACTATACGAACGCACAGTACAACTACACATGTACACAGACACACAACACAACTGCACAAACACAACTACACACCACACAAACACACTGTGGATCCTGGTGCCCTCAGTCTAAATCCTCCAAACAGTGGTTCAGTGAATGGGGTTTTGAAGGTGTGGAGGTGGATCAGTTTGTCAGAGGAGACTCTGTAGAAGGACACAGATCCAGCAGGACAGTCCACATACACTGATACTGTACCAGAGGAGGAGGAGGAGGAGGAGGAGGAGGACTGAGGGAGGTCTGTGCATTTCTTTTTATGCCAGACCTTGTATCCACCTGTATAACAGCTCAGACTCCAGGACTGATCATTGAATCCAAACCAACAGTCTAAACTGCTTCCTTTCCTTCTGATTCCTCTATAAGTCACTGATATACAAACATTTCCACTCCACTGGACCTCCCAGTAACATCGACCACTCAGACCAGTTGAGCACATCACCTGTTCCCAGTACTCAAATCTGTCCTGATGATCAGGATATGACTGAACCTCAAACACAAATTCCACCTTCTTGTTGTTTTCAGACAGTTTGAGGCGTTTGTTCGCTGTGTTTGGATCCAGGGTGAGTTCACAGAAATCTGATGGACAAAAGAAAACACAATCCAGCTGCAGTTATTGATCAGTGATCAGCAGGGCCAGATTAACACTTCATTGTACCCTGGGCAACAATATTCAAGGGCCCCATCATCACAACCCCAGGATCCCTATAATCTGGCAAAATACAGAATAAGTTCCAGGAATATATGTAAATATACCCCATACTTCAATATCTAACTATCATCAAATGCATTTTGATGTACAAATGTGTAAATGCTCGTAGAACTACAAGTGCACCACTATAGCCTCTTGTCAAGGCCACTCAATTGCATATGATGATATGAAAACAAAACACATTAGCATCAGTATAATCTAATCTAGTCCCTCTCCTTTTTTAATTTTCGTTTGGCGCTCCCACTTAGCTGCTTCTCCATGTTTGGAATGTTTTGATTTGCGTACGTCGCGTATGTTGTGTAGTTCTTGACGTCTCACATCCCGCTCAGTGCACGCACGTTGATTTGCATCACCGCTGATTTGCTTTTTGGACTGACCAATGAGGAGAGGGTCTCAGCTCATGGTCACAGACAGCAGGAGCAGGGTTTCTGTGCAGTGCAATGGCTCCGGGCAGCAGACAGTTTCATTTATAAGCAAAAGATAACCAGATATTTTCGTTATGCCTGAGTTACCCAGGGCCCTTCAGAGGTCGCGGGCCCCTGGGCAATTGCCCAGTTGCCCATATGGTTAATCCGGGCTTGGTGATCAGCTGATTGACTGACAGTCTGATCACATCACTGGGTTCAATTCAACTGTTACTGATGGATGGATCATGTGTGAGTCTGACTCTGATCAATACTCATCAATAACAGATAAATCCAGTGTTTTATAGATGGATCTGTTGTTTCTGAACACATTTTCACCAACAGAGAATAAAAGTGTGAAACAGATCAACTCTGACTCCATGACTGAGATGTAATCTTTAGAACCAGTTCATGTTTATGATCATATATTGATCCTTAACATTCAAACATTCAAAGTTTGTTTCATTTTGGATCCAAACGGATTCAAACCTAAAAACAAAATCCAATCCCATCAGTCATTTCTCAGTTCTTCCAGAGTCTTAGTGTTTTTGCTGTTTGTTCAGGTTGATGTTTAGTTGGTGCTAATGAATCTAATGTTGGATTCGTAGATTCTAATCTTCTCCACAGTGACTTTGACTGTTTACTAATTGGATCTAAACTCAGTACTTTTGGTCATTGAATCAGATTCTTTATCTGATGGATAATAATAGTTTGTAGAAGTGTTTTGGTGGTTTCATCTGAGTTTGTTCCTCAGACAAACTTCTCATCCTGATGAACTCTGTTGTGTTTTGGATCTTATTGGTTGTATTTGTATTCTTTGTCACACAGTGACAGTACAGACTGTAAATGTGCATAAAGACACTAGAGCTATGATATGCATTAAATAGTCTGGGACTGGACCTGAGGACTCACTGCTCAGGGTATGTGGGTCCATGTAGTACCAGTCCTGACCAATCAGCTATCAGCTCATCCTTCCACTAAACGGACTGTCTTCATGAACACTTTAGATGTTTAGAATGTGGAACCAGGTCCCAGTTTGGGTTCAGGTTGGTTTTAATCAGTCTATTGAAATTACACTTACGTCTCCTCGGTGTCAACCATCGGACTCCAGCAGGCTCCAACCTGAAAGGAGGAGGAGGGTCAGAGCAGCTGGAAACATGGACATTCCATCACTCTGATCCATTGAAGGTTTTCTGTTCACATCCACTAAATGGTTCCTTCTGAATCACTGACTGAGTCTGTTTGTCTTTGAACATGGGCTGGACCTTCATACAGGATGGATCCCAGCTCTGACAGATGGTTCCTGTCAGTTCTACCTGTTCTATCTGCCATTATCTGTGGATGCATCAGCTCAGTCCATACCTGACAGTGTCCAGTCTCCAGTGTGGATCCTCCACTAGAGCAGACAGCTCCTGTCCTGAGGCTCCTGGATGGTTGTAGCTCAGGTCTAGCAGTCTGAGATGGGATGGATTGGACTTTAGGGCTGAGACCAGAGAAGAACATCCTTCCTCTGTGATCAGACATCCTGACAATCTGTAACACAAAACATCACATCCATCAACTGAGGATGGAGATGAGTGGAGTTGGAGTCATTGAACAGAGTCTGTGAATGCATGCGACTTCACCAACATGACTTCAATGTGTAAAGTCTATGAGTTCCAGACTCTGAACACAGTTGAAGATCAGCAGAACTGGTCTGGAGTTCAACACAAACAACCACTGACAAGTTCAATCCATCCAACAACTGGAGACAAACACTGAAATAATGTGTTGTGTTCTTTGTTGAACCCTGACCTGAGAGTGTCCAGTCTGCATCCTGGACTCGTCAGTCCATCTGACAGCATCTTCGCTCCTGAATCCTTCAGGTCATTGTTGCTCAGATCCAGAAGTGTCAGACTACAGGACTGGGATCTGAGAACTGAGGACAGAGCTTCACAGCTTCTCTCTGAAAGGTTACAGCCACTGAGTCTGGACAAAACAAAAGGGATGAGTATAAAGTTATTGATCTGGTTGAAATGATAGATCCATATTTGCGATGTTTGATCCAACTGTTTGTTCTCACAGAGCTTTGTTGGAGGCTTTGACCACTGGCAACAGCCTCAGAAGAACCTCCTCTGAACCAGAGTATTCCTTCAGGTCAAACACATCCAGGTCTTTTTCTGATGACAGTAAGATGAAGGCCAGAGCTGACCACTGAGCAGGAGACAGTTGTTCTGTGGACAGACGTCCTGATCTCAGGTACTGTTGGATCTGATCCACCAGAGATCCATCCTCCAGTTCATTCAGACAGTGGAACAGGTTGATGCTTCTCTCTGCAGACACATTCTCACTGATCTTCTCCTTGATGTACTCAACAGTTTTCTGGTTGGTCTCTGAGCTTCTTCCTGTTGGTTTCACCAGACCTTGTAGGAGACTCTGATTGGTCTGCAGTGATAGACCCAGGAGGAATTGGAGGAACAGGTCCAGGTGTCCATTTGGACTCTGTAAGGCCTGGTCCACAGCGGTCTGGTATAACTGAGTCTCTGCAGATCCAGAACGCTGGGATGTGGTTTGTTGATGTCTCAAGAGTTTCCATATATGTTGGTATATACTGAATATGGACTCAGACCACCAGGATGTGTTTTTTTCTTCTGACAGCAGATTGACTCCAGTGTTGATGAAGGTCTGATGGACATGAAGAGCGGCCAGAAACTCCTGGACACTCAGATGAATGAAGCAGAACCTCTTGTCCTGGTACAGTCCTCTCTCCTCTTTGAAGACCTCTGTGAACACTCCTGAGTACACTGAGGCTGAGCTGATATCGATGCCACACTCTGTCAGGTCTGATTCATAGAAGATCAGGTTTCCTTTCTTCAGCTGCTCAAAGGCCAGTTTTCCCAGAGACTCAATCATCTTCCTGGTCTCTGGACTCCAGTGTGGATCTGTCTCAGATCTTCCATCATACTTGGCATTCTTCAGTTTGGCCTGAACCACCAGGAAGTGGATGTACATCTCAGTCAGGGTCTTGGGCAGTTGTCTTCTGTCTGTGGTCTTCAACATGTCCTCCAGAACTGTAGCAGTGATCCAGCAGAAGACTGGGACGTGACACATGATGTGGAGACTTCGTGATGTCTTGATGTGGGAGATGATTGTGTTGGTCTGTTCTTCATCTCTGAACTTCTTCCTGAAGTACTCCTCCTTCTGTGGGTCAGTGAACCCTCTGACCTCTGTCACCATGTCAACACACTGAGCAGGGATCTGATTGGCTGCTGCAGGTCGTGTGGTTATCCAGAGGCGAGCAGAGGGAAGCAGGTTCCCCCTGATGAGGTTCATCAGCAGCACATCCACTGAGGTGGACTCTGTAACATCAGTCAGGATCTGAGTGTTGTTGAAGTCCAGAGGAGGTCGACACTCATCCAGACCGTCCAAGATGAACACCACCTGGAGGTCTTCAAAGATCCAGATTCCTGCTTCTTTGGTTTCAGTGAAGAAGTGATGAACCAGTTCCACCAAGCTGAACTTCTTCTGTTTCAGCACATTCAGCTCTCTGAAGGTGAATGGAAATATGAAGTGGATGTCCTGGTTGGCTTTGTCTTCAGCCCAGTCCAGACTGAACTTCTGTGTTAAGACTGTTTTCCCGATGCCAGCCACGCCCTTTGTCAGCACTGTTCTGATTGGCTGATCTCTGTCAGGTGGTGTTTTAAAGATGTCTTCACATGTGATGGTTGTTGGTGGTCTGTGTGGGTTCCTGGATGCTGTTTCAATCTGTCTGACCTCATGGTCCTGGTTGGCCTCTGTAGCCCCTCCCTCTGTGATGTAGAGCTCTGTGTAGATCTGGTTCAGGAGGGTTTTGGGGTTTCCTGCTTTAGCGATGCCCTCAAACACACACTCAAACTTCTGCTGCAGGTTATGTTTCAGTTTCTGCTGCTGAACTCCAGACTGACTTCCTGAATGCAGACCCAGATAAAACCATCAGTCTCACAGTAAATCCAAGTATTTTCATCTGTTCAATCTGTACAGAATGGTCTTACTGCGGTGCAGACGCTCAGCCAGCTCCTCCTGCTTCAGCCTCCTTAGGAAGTTCAGTGTGATCTTCAGAAAAGCCTCTGAGCTCCTCCTCTGCTCTTCATCCTCATCACTCAGACTCTCTAAGCATTCTGGGTAATCTGTACTTAGAACCTGGTGGAACTTCTTCAGTTCGTTCTTGACAAAAGTGCAGATGTTCTCCTCCAGCAGCTGGAACACAAAACATGATGAAAGACACAAAGTCCACCCATGGACCAAAGCTCAGGTCCATGTTGGACACAGTGACGTCCACTGGTCTGAAACCAGCAGCAGGAGATAATTGGACAGAACAGATGGACCAGTAGATGTTGGACATATACTCACCTTAAATATGGAGTCCAGCTGAGTCTGATCCTGTAGACCAGTGGGAACCTCTGAGCTCTGCTGCTCCACTCTGTGGACCAATCATCAACAATGAGCTCACATTATGTCTGTCCACACTGACACCAACAGGTGGACACACCTGGATGTCAACATGAGTCACATGACCCCCTGTAGTGGGAAAGGTGTCCTGGTCCTGCTGATCCCACTGAGAATCAACATGTGAGTGTGTTTGGAGCTTCACACTCACTGTTTGAGTTGATCAACAGGTTTAGTTGAGTTCAGTTTCTCAGGATCCCCATCAGTCACATCATGGCAGCAGGACTGAACTGAGTTTAGTCCCATAGAAATGTCATTTCAGACACTGAAGAAGATTTACTGAACAGTCACTAGAAGACTAAACAAGGGACACCTGTCAGCCAATCAGAATGAAGAATGGGCAGTAACCATGGAGACGCCCAATGGTGAGTTGATTTGTGGAGTTGTCACATTCTTACAGTGACCATGTCAACAGTCTAATCTGATCTGTTTGATCAGATCACAGCAGTAATCTGATTAGAATCCATCAGATGAACACAGTTGGATTTGTCTCCAGTCCTCCCATGTCTTCATGCATGTTCACAGGTTCATGGGATGGATTTAGTTCTGTTTCATCTGCACATGTGCACAAACTATTACAGTCCTACTAAACAGAAGTTACCTAGTCAAATGGGAGTTGAAGACAATAACAGGAAGTTCGATTCTATCATCACTATGTACGGACGAACTCCCAAAGACATCCCATAATGGACTGGAGCGTCTAAACCAGGGTTCAGGATTTTCACATTTAAGTGCATGTAAAGGCGTCAGGTCTGGTTCTTCCAGTGATCTGATTACTAATAGTTTCTGGATTTTTGTGGTCATGGAAACAGACTCAATGATGTGAAGAATCAGCTGAAAATGAACACGTTCTAAACTTTCAACTAAAGTCAGTGTTTAATATAGATTTAATAAACAGTCGACACATCAGACATTTACATCAAACTCACGTCTCTGTGGAAAAATCTGGTGGGTACCCCTTGGACCGGTCACTCCTGAAGGACATACTACTGGATTCAGGTCCAGGATCAGGTCCAGAGGACTCTGGTCTCTGGTGGATCCTGGTTATCAGGAAAACAGTGTTTTGCTTTTAAACAAACTGTAGAAACAATAAGAAAATGATCAATACACTGAAGATCAATAAAGTGTGAAACTGATCCAAAAACTCACAGATCAATGAAAGTCAGTGAACCATTAGATCAGGATCACTGAGTTCATCAGGTGATGAATAATTCTAGAGTATAAATCAGTAATATAGTTCCTGTATTTGTTAGTCAGATGTTCTTGAGTCCAACCAGGTGAATCTAATGACAGACTATTGGACCCGTGTGTCCACAGACAACCATCAGATTTCCACCCAGCTGATGGATAGACCTACTACTGTATGGAAATATGGCACTGAAAACTGAACCGGAACACACACAACTCTACATCACATGAGGGAATCCAAACCCAGTTTTCTGCTGAGTCCTGGAGGATCCGTTCATCCATAGAGTCTGTGGTCGGATCAACATTTACATACAAGTGATTTAGTGTCACACTGGGGTCTAAAGGTCTGAATGAGGACCACCTACGCTGACTCAGATGAACGATCCTGTTGGAAGAGAATAAACCAGTCCTTGGAGTCAGTACTCTTCATGGATACACAGCTGGGTCCAGATCCAGGTCCTGGTCCCGGTGCAGGTCCAGGTCCAGGTCTGTGAATAGTGATGTCAGTGGTTTTAGTGCTGAGCTCTGACATGGAGAACAGTGGTGGACAGATCCAGATGGTGGCCTCACCTCTGAGCTTTGGGAGGTCTGTCGGGTCCGGGTCCAGGTCCAGGTCCAGGTCCAGGTCCTGGAGGGTTCCTTTTGATGGTCTTTGGGGGAGGGGCTCCCTCCTCTCTGTCCTCACACTGATCCATTCTGCTGGATCCACATCAGTCACGCAACAAACACTGAAAACAGCAGAGTTTGAGACGTGGTTATATGATGGAGAAGAGTCAGATGTGGACCAGCAGTTCAGAGATAAACCAGACTCAGGGTTTTGGACCAAGACCTGCATCTCACATCTCATATGGTGTGTGTTTAATGTAGATGTGAGTTCATGAAGGTGTTTGTGGGTGCTGTTTGTGGTGTTAGTGTGAGTTGAACTGTAATGGCTGATCCACGTGTTGGTTCTGCTGTAGTTCTACTGTCAGACCACTAGATGGCTTCCTGGAGCTGATGATGGGACCTGAAGAGCAGCTCAGGAAACAGGACAAGACCAGTGAGGAGTTGACTTCACTGACATCAGATAAAACAGCCTCAGTTTTTATTTGGAAAGGTTTCACCTAACCCATCACAAAGAAATGAGGTAAATAAGATGAAGTTTGTTCACAGAATAAACAGCTGCTGTTTATCACCTGATCAGATTCCACTGGATCAATAAATCACCAAATTGTCAATGAGTCCACAGGTCTGGAGGATTATCAACATGGAAAAGTTTTCAACAGGAAACACTGAGGGTTAAACAACTGTAATGACCAAAAGCTGCTTCAAACCACATGAATGATTAACTTTTATGAGACTAAATATAAGACGATCAACATCCAAACACAGAAACAGAGTCCAAACGTAAACAATGGAGAGTCTGATCAAACAGCATGACTTTATAGTTTTATGGATGTTTTCTAGGTCTAGAGCAGGTCTACAACCCCAGTTCCAGAAGGGTCCGGACGCTGACTGTAAAATGTCACTCAAATCAAAATCAAATTATTTGAAAACTTCATAAACCCATATTTTATTGACAGTAGAACATAGAAAACACATCAAATTAGAATTAAAATAAACTATTTTAAGCCAAAGGTCTAAAGGTCATTTTAAAAGGAACATCTACAACATCCTTGTAAAATGTGCATCAGACCAGAACGGGACCACATTCCTCTAAAGTCCATCATCTGGTCTCCTCAGGTCCAGACCGACGAAATGACGAAAACTAGAATTGTAAAAACATTTTTGTGAACTGAAATAAATAAAAAACTATAATTAAAAGAAAAAACAATAACTAACTAAAACTGTATTGTGTGCTTACAAAACTAACTGAAACGGATAAAAATTATAGATAAAATTCCCTTCATTTTCATCTTTGTCAATGTTGGATTGAAACGAAATCAATTTATTTCACTTGAGCAATTTTAGCTAGCGGCACCGTACAACATGTCATGGTCCATCGCTTGTCGTCACTTGTGGTTTACAGTCGTCTTCTGGTCCCCACTCTACCTGGAAACATGGAGACTAAAGCTGGGAGAAAGCAGCAGAGTCCTGTCTGGGATTTATTTGATTACATCGGAGAAGAGGAGAAAAGATACAACAAAACTAAAATTAATACTAAAACTAAACTAAAACTGAGCATTTAGAAGAAAATGAAAACTAATAAAAACTAGCAAACCTGCTCTAAAAATGAATTAAAACTAACTGAATTAGGGAAAAAAAATAGGACCAATGGCCCTGTAGCTTACCGGCCCAATTAAAAGCTTTGGGAAATGTATCCAGATGCCATTTATTATCACCCAGTTATGTGCATTTATTATATTACAGAAATAGCCCATGTTTTGGTCATATTCCAATCAGATCTGTAAAAAATTAAAATTCCAACTTGATATCATTGATACTTACTGATTTATTGGATCAATCCGCTTCCTATCTCTTATAATGGGAAAATTATTGAAAGTCGCACCAAATCCAGAATCAGATCCGGATCGAAATAATTGCAATACTTTGTTGTTACACTCAGTCTAGGGGTTGCCGAGACGCAACATGGTGTGAAACTCCCCTCCCTCCATGTCCCTTAACAAACAGGAGCAAATTAAGAAAATGACCAGCAACCACGCCACTGCAATATGAAATATTTCTTTACAAAAAAATAAAAATTAAACCAGGTAGGGAATCATAATAGTCTACAAACACAAACGAAGGAAGCCAAAATACATCAATCTTACCTAACAAAACTTAAAGAAAAAAGATTCCCTCCTTGTATAGCTGAATTCACAAAGTTCTAACAAAAATTACAACAGGCTGGTCTGCACAGAGGGGGGATGGAATGAGAGGAGTCTCTTTGGAGGAAGGAAGATCTGGCTTTTAAATTTCCCAATTCATCTGTGAGGCACCAATCAGCTGCAGCCAGCAGACCAACAGCACACCTGCAGCTCATCCTCAATCAACTGCCATCTGTTTGGAGGGAAAGAGAACACACCCACACACAGAAGAGAACAGAAAAAAACTACAAAAATACAACTGAATCGCAAATGACAGCACACTACAGAATCAACAAAATACTAACCCTTAACACTTGTGTTGACATCATCATACAGAAGCTGTGTACCAAGCTTGAAGTCAATCAGAACTGTAGTTTGGGAGAAGAAGACGATTGAAATGTTTTCCCCATAAGAGCCCATGTTAAATTTTCCAAAAGTTCCCGGATCCAGAAGAAGATCCTGATCAGCATGAGGCCATTATGCTTTGGTCGTCTCCCCATCAGGGCTGGACTGTAGAAATTTACACTTGATATCATTTATATTTACTGAGTTATTGCATCGATCCACTTCCTATCTCTTATAATGGGGAAATTTTTCAAAGTCGCACCAAATCCAGAATCAGATCTGGATCCAAATAATTTCTCTAACTTTTGTTGACATCATCATAAAGAAGTTGTATACCAAGTTTGAAGTCAATCAGAATTGTAGTTTCAGAGAAGAAGATGATTGAAATTTTTGTAACGGACGACAGATGACGACAGACAATGACAGACGACGACGGCGACGGACACCGCATGACGACAATAGCGTACGGCTTGTCGGCCGGTAAGCTAAAAAAGTCAAAACTAACTAAAACTAAACTATAATGAAAAATCCAAAACTATTCGAACCTTGGTCCGGATGTTTCCAGACAGATGTTAAAGAAGAGGAGATGAACCACAGTGGAAACATGGACCTGGAAACAGTTTATGAAGACCAGTTCACTGACATTACATTCAAAAGACTTTGGATAATATGAAACATTTGATGAGTTTGATGTTTTATTGTGAATCAAATATGGGTTTGTTCTGTATTTCTGTTCATTTCACACAGTTGATACCATTGTAGACCCGGGGTTCTACAAATCCAATGAATAGTTCCTAATGCTCATGTTGGTGATGCCAAAGGGCTCCCATGTGAATGGATGACTTCCATATAGAATAGAACATCACTGTGTTGTTTGTGTCTTTTCTCTGTGGAGAGTGTCTTTTGTCTGATTTCAGGACATCGTGGGTCAGTAAAGTGTCGCATAAATGGGAGTTCATCTCCACCAGTGGTAAAGACGACTCTCTACGTCTACAGACTCCACTCATTGGACACCTTACACCCACCTTCTGAACGCTGTTTCTGATTGGTCCACTCACCTGAATGAGCTCCACCACTCATCTGCCAATCAAATCAATGCATGGTCTGTGATCGACCGGACTCTGACATGACTGACTGATGTTGACCACAGCAAGAATGCCTTTCATTCATTCATTCATTATCTGAACCTCACTTTATCCTCACTAGGGTCATGGGGGCGGAGCCTATCCCAGCTACTTATGAGTGAAGGCGGGGTTCACCCTGGACATGTGACCAGTTCATCTCAGGGCAGAACATAGAGAGACAAACAGTCATTGTCACATTCACACCTATGGGCAATTTAAGTTCACCCATTAGCCTATCAGTGCATGTCTTTGGATGGTGGGAGGAGCCAGAGTACCCCGAGAGAACCCACACAGACACAGGGAGAACATGCAAACCCCACACAGAAAGGTCCCACCCCCATCGACTGGTGTTGGAATGGAGAACGCCTTCCAATAAACTGTAAAACACTACCATCTGAATTCAACAGATATTGAACTGAACAAACGTGGACAGTCGTCACTGTCGGCTTCTGTCGTCAGGTTTCAGTGCATGAGTTTAGGATTTTCCAGCTTCATCGTCCACTTTCAGACATTTGTTCCCAGTGACTTTACACTGATGAAGTCATTTAAGTTGTCGCATTAATAATGACATTTGTGCAGAGGAACTGAATCAGGACTGAACAGGTCCATGTCAACGGTCCATTTTCCCACACTGTAACCCATGTGACCTGAGCTATCTCACCTGGTTACAGCACCGGCGTAAGGTGGCCACTATAAATTTGCAGCATCTCACATCACTTCCTGTGTGCTTCCGGTGCTGCGTGGCAGCTGTCTCGTGGCTGTGGCTGTCATGCTTAGGGGTGTTAGAAAATATCAGTTCTACAATGTGTCGCGATATTTCATTTCACAATACTGTATCGATATTAAAATGTACTGTATCGATATTTTTAGGTATTTATTCAAATGCAGATATGGCGGAGGTTTATTTTTGTTTTTTGGATTTCTTTATTGTTTCTATCTTATTTATTATTATTTAACACTGTTTTATTAAATAATGGCTATTGGAAGCGTCCTAAAAGCCCTTTTTACTCTCTGAGAGGCAGATGGTAGTTCCTTTGGAAACTAGGAGAATTAGAAAAATGTTGTGATATCGCATTAGATCCTGTTCTGAAATAAAAAAATATGTTTAGTATTTAAACATATTTCTGGTGTAATTCAATCCTTCCAGGAAATAATCTTAAAAAAAAAAGAAACAAACAAAAAATTGCCTTTTTAACAGTATCATGATATATCGTATCGTGATCCTAGTATTGTGATTTGTATCGTATTGCTGGATTCTTCCTAATACACACTCCTAGTCATGCTGTTTTAAATAGGACAGTTTAAACTGCCGTCTTTGGACTAAACCATTCTCCGCTGCTGTGCCGTACTCTGATAAGATAATGGCTAATTTAGCTAATGCTAGCGGCCTTAGTTTAATTATTCCTAATGGCGGTATTAGGCAGATCGGTGCAGCGATGTGGTTGTTGTATCGGTCTGTCGTGGTACAGAAGGAGCTGAGTCGAAAGGCGAAGCTCTCCATTAACGGTCAATCTACGTTCCTACTCTCACCTGTGGTCATGAGCTTTGGGTCATGACTGAAAGGACCAGATCCCAGATACAAGCGGTCTAAATGAGTTTCCTCCATAGGGGGGCTGGGCACACCCTTAGGAATAGGAGGAGGAGCTCAGTCACCAGGGAGGAGCTTAGAGTAGAGCCGCTGCTCCTCCACATCCAGAGGGACCAGCTGAGGTGGATCAGACATCTGTTTCAGATGCCTCCTGGACGCCTTCCTGGGGAGGTGTTCCAGGCATGACCCACCAGGAGGAGGCCTCGAGGAAGACCTAGGACACACTGGAGAGACTATGTCTGTGGGCTGGACTGGGAACACCTCAGGTTCCACCTGGAGGAGCTGGAGGAGGAGTCTGAGGAGGGGGAGGAGTCTGGGCATCCATGATTAGACTGTTGAGTCCATGACCCAGATGAGAGGAAGAAAACGGATGGATGGATGGATGGTATTAGTTAAAAAGGAAAAATATTTGATTTAATTTTAAAGCCAAATTAAAGGCTTACCTTTTCCTGTGTAAAGGAAACTTTCATGTATTCATTTTGACCTTAATAATGTATTTAATTGTGTGGTTTTTGCGTCAGGCCTTTTGCGGTTATGGGGTTCTGAATGTAAGCTTACTTGAATGAACGTAGCGGTTCATTTCAAAGAATTCATCGACTTGATTGTTGCACAACTGTTTATGTGGAAGGTTTAACATTGTTAATAATAATAAATTATAAATACAAATTTATTAGCTTTAATGCTAAATCATTTTGATGTTTTTGGCAAGTGCACTTATTTATTTTTATAAATGAAATGTTTCATAATCACTAAGATAATGCATGATTTGAATACGACTGTTAGATGGTTATTACAATGTGAAATCATTAATGATATGTATTTTTATTTTATTTTACTAATGGTACAAACTGTGTATAAAGTGTAAAGCTAGTCCAAGTTATATTTTGTGACAATGTGATTCTAATTCAGGTCAGCCCCCCCCCCCCCCCCCCCACTTTGAAGACAATCTAGGGTCTGGCGAGCCACCCTAACCCCACCTTCTGTGAGGAGGATGAACTACATCCATTCCCTGCCTCTGACCATCATGTGGTAGGAAAGTGAATTCTTCCCCTGCTCCCTTGTTACCACTTTTGCTGCATTTCCACTTCGTGGAACTGGCTCGACTCGACTCGGGCTTCTTTGTGTTTCCATTACGTAAAAGGACCTGGAAAATTTGGTACCTGGTACTGTTTATTTAGTATCTACTCTGCCGAGGTTTCAAGAGATACTAAAATGTGATGTGTAAACACTGCAGACCACTGATGGGTCAGAGAGTTGTCTCTGCGTCATTGCGTCATCAATGTGCAGTGACCCGTCATTTTAAAAAAAAAAACTGATGTGGAAGTTGACAGTAAATATAGCAGTAGGCTAATCCACGATGACAGCCTGCAAAACTACACCATAGTCGGTCCAGGAGGTTCACGCATTTCTGTCTTTGGTGGGCAATGAAAAATTCAGCTTGAGTTTGACGGGACAACATGCAACAAACAAGTTTATCAGTAACTCTGAGCAGAAGACAGAAGTTCGGCGCTGCGTCGCTCTGACGTCCAGGTACTGTAAAGTCAAAATCCTGTAATGGAAACGGTCTCCAGGATTTGGACCTGGTACCAGAGTGGAGTGGAGCCAGTTCCACATAATGGAAATGCAGCATTTGTGGGCCCCTGTGTGGTTAAACATTAGACTGTTCCTTACATGGACATGAACATTGTCGTGTCCTAACTTTGGACACACATCAAAAACTTTCCTTCCCACAAATGGACTTGATTGTTTTGAAAATAGACATTGCACTGTTTTTTTTTTTTTTTTTTAAATGACTGAGGTATTCAATTTGTACTTTTGTTTTGGGTTTGATTATTATATTATATAACTTATATTATATAATCATATATTGAATTCATAAACTGCTTGATAACATAATACAAACTATTTGATATAATAATACTGGTATTATTCAATATCTGTTAAAATATATGCATTCATTTTTTTCTATAAACATATTCTAAACTTACTTGGGCCTTTGTGTATAATTCAGACAATTTTATGGCTCCCTCCAGATCTACTTCTGGTCATTATTAGTAATTCCACGTTCCTTACCCCCTGCAGTGGGTCCACCTAGCCTAAATGCATTACATAGTGACCCCTAAACGCCTCCTAAAACCAGCTCCAGAGGGAGGAGGTCATCATTACTCACCAGTCTGCGACCAAAACCAGCAAAGTCTGGTCTGGTCCTGTTTGTGTCAATCAAAGCCGTGTCCAGACGTGTTGACGAAGCTCCACTTCCTGTGGCTGAACGCTGGCTGAAGGCATCAGTTTGGAGACAAAGCTCTGTGTTGGTCTGCAGACACCTGTCTGTCCTGACGCTCAAAGCCTCTGCTCCTCCTCCTGTTTCTGTCTCATGTGTCTGAGACGAAGCCATAACCAGTAAAACCATAAACCAGTCCCAACCTGCAGGACCAGGTCAAAGATCAGCTGATGCAGCATCATCTGACTTTGTCATAACAGGTGTTTATTGGACCATGAACGCCCCTATCAGCTCTGTCCTCTACAGTCCACAGCACAGATCCAAACTGTGGATAGGGACTGGATTTATGGACTTTAACTTCCACTCATTTCAGGACCATTTTTCTGTCCGTTTCCTCCTGATGTGATTTACAGTGGAGTTTGAAAGTCTGTGAAAGCAGGGGGTCTTGGATCCAGACCTTGTAAACAGTTGGGTCCTGGTCCAGACCTAGACGGTCCAGGGACATGGTTCTCCACATGACTTTTATTCCCCATTTACAGCAGCTTTAGAATATAATTAGATCCAGTCACAGTGTGTGGGCGGGGCCCTGTTGTATCTGCTGACAGTATTACTCTATTTGACCTGAAATGGATCTGAATTTACACGGAACTTGTTCAAAAACTCACACAACACGTCAGTCATATTGATTTGGATTTTTGTAGATGAAGTTCATGAATGGACATAAAAGTGGTGCAGTGCTGCCCCCTAATTCTAAACCTCTACAGTCCACAAGGTTCACCTACATGTGTGAAATCTGGTTCACATCCATCACCCCAGACAAAAAACTAAACCAGTCACATGACCTCAACTAAATGTTCACCATTTTGGATTTTAAGCTCTTTTTTAAAGCTTCTTTTTGTAATTTACTTTCATTGTATTTTAACAAACTCAGATTTAGTCAGAGTCATGTGCAGACGTTACTGTTCAAAACTTAGTAAAAAATTCTGCAAATGGTGTTGTCACGGTGATGCTGTGGATTTTTTTTTTGTTATTGTTCATTTCAATGATTTTCCATCAAACAGCAGGTTGTTTGACAGGCACTGTTTGTAATTCTTGATGTCAAAACTTATTAATTTGTATTCTGATAAAATACACACTCTACATTTTATGTACAACTGAACTCATTCATAAGTTTACAAATATTTATTTTTTGCACAACTATAGACTAATATGCACACATATCTGTCTTATGTCCATGAATATTTGGACAGCAGAGAGAGAGAGAGAGAGAGAGAGAGAGAGAGAGAGAGAGAGAGAGAGAGAGAGAGAGAGAGAGAGAGAGAGAGAGAGAGAGAGAGAGAGAGAGAGAGAGAGAGAGAGAGAGAGAGAGAGAGAGAGAGGAGAGAGAGAGAGGAGAGAGAGAGAGAGAGGAGAGAGAGAGAGAGAGAGAGAGAGAGAGAGAGAGAGAGAGAGAGAGAGAGAAACAAGTGTATCTATCTTTTCTGTGCAATTTCCCCACACTTGGAAGGGACAGACTGACTGCTGATGTTTCACCTTTTGTCCATTTATTTCTCCATTTATTTTAGAACAGGGATCAGGAGATCAGACAATTAGATTAATTAAATCAGATGATTTAGCTGATTAGATGATCAGATTAGGTAAAAAACCTTTAAACAAGAAACAAACAAACACCAGTGTAAACACCATACAACATAAAATAAGCTAAAGTAGATACAACCATAACTGAGCAAGTCAGCAGTTAAGTTACACAATAAATTATACAGATTCGATCAACATTAAATATAATTAAATGAACACAGCAAGTTGAGAACAATTATATACACAGTAGTTTTCAGAAGTAACTCATTTTAAGTGTTTAAATTACAACTAATGATGAAATAGTTCATTTAGAGTTTAACTTTTAGTAAGATATTAAGATTTGAACCACAAACTGATGCTTTGGAAAGCTCATATAAAGTGAGTAAAGTTAAGTGCATTTTATTAAGATATTTAAACTAATGAATTTTGGTTTAGTTCATCTTACAGTTTTATGTTAAACTTATCTAGTAATCTTTTATGCTTTAAGATTATATTAAAAAGGTTAAGTTATTCTGTAAATAGCTCCACAAGTTACTTTAAATTCATGTCACAAAATACTAACCACAATCAAATACATAATAATCAAACCACAGTATGCAGTCTACTAATAAAGTCACCTTATGAACACAAAAGTTAATAGAAAGTAGTTCAAGTACTAAATCAAACTTCCATACCAACAGAGCGCCCCTGAATTCACCCAAACACACAACACCAGCTAACAATGAGATTACAGTTTGAAAAGAAAGAGAGAGAGAGAGAGAGAGAGAGAGAGAGAGAGAGAGAGAGAATGTGTCCTGGGTCCACACCAGTCCATTTCCAGGTTCCTCAGTTTTAGTTACATTAAGTCTTTTCCTCCTTTCCTTTTCGTTGTCACTTCTGTTGATCAGACCTCCTTCCAGTCTCCCCTTTGTTTGAGTTTCCCTCCACCACACAGCTCTCAGGTGGGTCTGATTTCTACCCTTCCCTTCCCCCGCCTTACCAGTGATGGCACCTCCTGCTTCCTGCTACAGAGTGGTGCATTAGAACACACTTCTGTACTCTGAAGACAACAAAACACGGCTTTCAGTCTGGTGTTTGTCTTCACATCTGGATCCTGTGAAGCCTGATCTGGAGGTTTTGAAGTCTGATGTTCTTTTCAGAAGAAGTCAGTGCTACTGGTTCAGACAAACTGGTTTTCTTCTTCTCATCTGATGCTGAGGTACTGTTTGGTCCAGACACTGATGATTTACATCTGCGCTGATGACTGGAGAGAGCAGAGGATGACGAGGATCTGTTTGGACATTGATAACACTCCAACTGTTTTGGTGTTTTATGACATTGATTGTCAACAATCTTATTTTTGTAAAACTGTTCAGTTTTTGTCTTTTGTGGAAATGTTTGACACGTTCATGTTTGGTACATTGTGAACCTGTGAGAAGACATCTTTCACCAAATCTACGCTGATTGGGATCCAATATGGGTCTGTTGGTGACACCTGTAAGAGGAATAGGACCGGAATATCTTTGCACACTTATCACAGGAGTACATCAAATTCTTGTGGTGAACACGGTGGTGAGAACGTAAAGCGGAAGAGGATCTGAAAGTCTTCCCACACTGGTCACAGTCATATGGTCTTTCTCCAGAGTGAATGCGTTGGTGTGTTTTTAAGTCACTTGCTGTGGTGAAAGTCTTCCCACACTGGTCACAGTCATATGGTTTTTCTCCAGTGTGAATGCGTAAGTGTTCCTTCAGCCCACTCATTGTGATGAAAGTCTTCCCACACTGGTCACAGTCATATGGTCTTTCTCCAGTGTGGATGCGTTGGTGGATTTTTAAGTGACCTGCTGTGGTGAAAGTCTTCCCACACTGGTCACAGTTATATGGTCTTTCTCCAGTGTGGCTGCGCTGGTGCTTTTTTAAATTACCTGCAATGGTAAAAGTCTTCTCACACTGTTCACAGTTATATGGTCTTTCTCCAGTGTGGATGCGTTGGTGGATTTTTAACTGACCTGCTGTGGTGAAAGTCTTCCCACACTGGTCACAGTCATATGGTCTTTCTCCAGTGTGGATGCGTTGGTGATATTTAAAGACACTTGCTGTGATAAAACTCTTCTCACACTGGTCACAGTCATATGGTCTTTCTCCAGTGTGGATGCGTTGGTGGATTTTTAAGTGACCTGCTGTGGTGAAAGTCTTCTCACACTGGCCACAGTAATATGGTCGTTCTCCAGTGTGGATGCGTTGGTGGATTTTTAAATGACCTGCTGTGGTGAACGTCTTCCCACACTGGTCACAGTCATATGGTCTTTCTCCAGTGTGGATGCGCTGGTGTTCTTTTAAGACAGTTGCTGAGATAAAACTCTTCTCACACTGGTCACAGTTATATGGTCTTTCTCCAGTGTGGATGCGTTGGTGGACTTTTAAGTGACCTGCTGTGGTGAAAGTCTTCCCACACTGGTCACAGGTGGGTCTTCCATCCATGTTTGCTGGAATCAGCTGATCTTGGTCTTCCTCCAGATATGATTTCAGGTTTCAGTTCAAATCCACCTTTGGTTTCTTTCTACATGAAAACAAACAGAAAAAGAAGAGGTAGTCACTAAAATGCAATGGAATGGAACAGAACAAACACATCTGTCTCAAAACAGATTAAGCAGATAGAAAAAAATCAACTAGTTAGGCAATCGATGAAACAAGATTTTCAAGACAACCAATATTTGATGGTTTCTCCTTAAGAGATGTGTATAAGACCAAAAAAAAAACCCAAATAATAACAGAAATATTGAAAGATGTTGAAAATGTCAGGTTCTCTCTAGTGTTGGTACATTCTTTAAATAGTTACAAAATCACAAAACACTGAAAATACTGTTTACTTTTTTCATTGGAACTAAATTAGATGAATTAAATGTGTTGTTAGGGTCCAAGTGCTGAGAATTAGAAGCAAAGGTCCTACTGTACCTGTAATGTTCTCTATTATTGTTATTATTATTATTATTATTATTATTATTATTATTATTATTATTATTATTATTATTATTATTATTATAAAGCTTTGCAGGAAGTTTTGAGGGCCTGAATATGCAAATAAACTCAATATTCTTATTGTACATTTGAAAATTGATGCAGATTCATTAATGTACAAATGAGTTATTTTGTACTAGCAGTTGCAGTAGTAGTGTATCCACTGTTAATACTTGTATTTGTAGTACTAGTATATCCACTGTTAATGCTTGTATTTTTAGTAGTAATAGTACATCCACTGTTAATACTTGTATTTGTAGTAGTAGTAGTACATCCACTGTTAATACTTGTATTTGTAGTAGTAGTATAGCCACTGTTAATACTTGTATTTGTACTAGTAGTAGTATATCCACTGTTAATACTTGTATTTGTAGTAATAGCACATAAACTTTTAATGCTTGTATTTGTAGTAGTAGTATATCCACTGTTAATACTTGTATTTGTAGTAATAGCACATAAACTTTTAATGCTTGTATTTGTAGTAGTAGTATATCCACTGTTAATACTGGTATTTGTAGTAGTAGTATATCCACTTTTAATACTTGTATTTGTAGTCGTAGTATATCCACTGTTAATACTTGTATTTGTAGTAATAGCACATAAACTTTTAATACTTGTATTTGTAGTCGTAGTATATCCACTGTTAATACTTGTATTTGTAGTAATAGCACATAAACTTTTAATACTTGTATTTGTAGTAGTAGTATATCCACTTTTAATACTTGTATTTGTAGTCGTAGTATATCCACTGTTAATAATTGTATTTGTAGTAATAGCACATAAACTTTTAATACTTGTATTTGTAGTACTAGTATATCCACTGTTAATGCTTGTATTTTTAGTAGTAGTAGTACATCCACTGTTAACACTTGTATTTGTAGTAGTAGTAGTACATCCACTGTTAATACTTGTATTTGTAGCAGTAGTACATAAACTTTTAATACTTGTATTTGTAGTCGTAGTATATCCACTGTTAATACTTGTATTTGTAGTAATAGCACATAAACTTTTAATGCTTGTATTTGTAGTACTAGTATATCCACTGTTAATGCTTGTATTTTTAGTAGTAATAGTACATCCACTGTTAATACTTGTATTTGTAGTAGTAGTAGTACATCCACTGTTAATACTTGTATTTGTAGTAGTAGTATAGCCACTGTTAATACTTGTATTTGTACTAGTAGTAGTATATCCACTGTTAATACTTGTATTTGTAGTAATAGCACATAAACTTTTAATGCTTGTATTTGTAGTAGTAGTATATCCACTGTTAATACTGGTATTTGTAGTAGTAGTATATCCACTTTTAATACTTGTATTTGTAGTCGTAGTATATCCACTGTTAATACTTGTATTTGTAGTAATAGCACATAAACTTTTAATACTTGTATTTGTAGTAGTAGTATATCCACTTTTAATACTTGTATTTGTAGTCGTAGTATATCCACTGTTAATAATTGTATTTGTAGTAATAGCACATAAACTTTTAATACTTGTATTTGTAGTACTAGTATATCCACTGTTAATGCTTGTATTTTTAGTAGTAGTAGTACATCCACTGTTAACACTTGTATTTGTAGTAGTAGTAGTACATCCACTGTTAATACTTGTATTTGTAGCAGTAGTACATAAACTTTTAATACTTGTATTTGTAGTCGTAGTATATCCACTGTTAATACTTGTATTTGTAGTAATAGCACATAAACTTTTAATGCTTGTATTTGTAGTACTAGTATATCCACTGTTAATGCTTGTATTTTTAGTAGTAATAGTACATCCACTGTTAATACTTGTATTTGTAGTAGTAGTAGTACATCCACTGTTAATACTTGTATTTGTAGTAGTAGTATATCCACTGTTAATACTTGTATTTGTACTAGTAGTAGTATATCCACTGTTAATACTTGTATTTGTAGTAGTAGTAGTACATCCACTGTTAATACTTGTATTTGTAGTAGTAGTAGTACATCCACTGTTAATACTAGTATTTGTAGTAGTAGTACATCCACTGTTAATACTTGTATTTGTAGTAGTAGTAGTACATCCACTGTTAATACTAGTATTTGTAGTAGTAGAATATCCACTGTTAATACTGGTATTTGCAGTAGTACATCCACTGTTAATACTTGTATTTGTAGTAGTAGTATATCCTTTGTCAATACTTGTATTTGTAGTCGTAGTATATCCACTGTTAATACTTGTATTTGTAGTAGTAGCACATAAACTTTTAATACTTGTATTTGTAGTACTAGTATATCCACTGTTAATGCTTGTATTTGTAGTAGTAGTAGTACATCCACTGTTAATACTTGTATTTGTAGTCGTAGTATATCCACTGTTAATACTTGTATTTGTAGTAGTAGTAGTACATCCACTGTTAATACTAGTATTTGTAGTAGTAGAATATCCACTGTTAATACTGGTATTTGCAGTAGTACATCCACTGTTAATACTTGTATTTGTAGTAGTAGTATATCCTTTGTCAATACTTGTATTTGTAGTCGTAGTATATCCACTGTTAATACTTGTATTTGTAGTCGTAGGATATCCACTGTTTATGCTTGTCATTGTGCTAGTAGTAGTACATCCACTGTTAATACTTGTATTTGCAGTAGTAGTAGTACATCCACTGTTAATACTAGTATTTGTAGTAGTAGTAGTACATCCGCTGTTAATACTAGTATTTGTAGTAGTAGAATATCCACTGTTAATACTTGTCATTGTGTTAGTAGTAGTACATCCACTGTTAATACTAGTATTTGTAGTAGTAGTATATCCACTGTTAATACTTGTCATTGTGCTAGTAGTAGTACATCCACTGTTAATACTTGTATTTGTAGTAGTAGTATATCCACTGTTAATACTTGTCATTGTGCTAGTAGTAGTACATCCACTGTTAATACTAGTATTTGTAGTAGTAGTAGTACATCCGCTGTTAATACTAGTATTTGTAGTAGTAGAATATCCACTGTTAATACTGGTATTTGCAGTAGTACATCCACTGTCAATACTTGTATTTGTAGTCGTAGTATATCCACTGTTAATACTTGTATTTGTAGTAGTAGCACATAAACTTTTAATACTTGTATTTGTAGTACTAGTATGTCCACTGTTAATGCTTGTATTTTTAGTAGTAGTAGTACATCCACTGTTAACACTAGTATTTGTAGTAGTAGTAGTACATCCACTGTTAATACTAGTATTTGTAGTAGTAGAATATCCACTGTTAATACTGGTATTTGCAGTAGTACATCCACTGTTAATACTTGTATTTGTAGTAGTAGTATATCCTTTGTCAATACTTGTATTTGTAGTCGTAGGATATCCACTGTTTATGCTTGTATTTTTAGTAGTAGTAGTACATCCACTGTTAATACTTGTATTTGTAGTAGTAGTATATCCACGGTTAATACTTGTAATTGTGCTAGTAGTAGTACATCCACTGTTAATACTTGTATTTGCAGTAGTAGTAGTACATCCACTGTTAATACTTGTATTTGTAGTAGTAGTACATCCACTGTTAATACTTGTATTTGCAGTAGTAGTAGTATATCCACTGTTAATACTTGTATTTTTAGTAGTAGTATATCCACTGTAAATACTAGTATTTGTGGTAGAAGTACATCCACTGTCAATACTTGTATTTGTAGTAGTAGTACATCCACTGTTAATACTTGTATTTGTAGTAGTAGTAGTATATCCACTGTTCATACTAGTATTTGTAGTAGTAGTATATCCACTGTTAATACTTGTATTTGTAGTAGTAGTAGTATATCGACTGCTAATACTTGTATTTGTAGTAGTAGTACATCCACTGTTAATACTTGTATTTGTAGTAGTAGTAGTATATCCACTGCTAATACTTGTATTTGTAGTAGTAGTATATGCACTGTTAATGATTGTATTTTTTGTAGTAGTAGTACATCCACTGTTAATACTTGTATTTGTAGTAGTAGTAGTATATCCACTGCTAATACTTGTATTTGTAGTAGTAGTATATGCACTGTTAATGATTGTATTTTTAGTAGTAGTAGTATATCCACTGTTCATACTAGTATTTGTAGTAGTAGTATATCCACTGTTCATACTAGTATTTGTAGTAGTAGTATATCCACTGTTCATACTAGTATTTGTAGTAGTAGTATATCCACTGTTAATACTTGTATTTGTAGTAGTAGTATATGCACTGTTAATACTTGTATTTGTAGTAGTAGTATATCCACTGTTCATACTAGTATTTGTAGTAGTAGTATACCCACTGTTAATACTTGTATTTGTAGTGGTAGTATATCCACTGTTAATACTTGTATTTGTAGTGGTAGTATATCCACTGTTAATACTTGTATTTGTAGTCATAATATTAACACTTATGTACATTTGTTCTAGTTATTGGTAATTATTCTAACACCAGCTGTTCTGTTTTTTAATAGTTCTACTTCAGTTTGCTGTTCATCCATGTATGGCTGCACAATTTTGGCCAAAAATAAAATCTGGATTTGGAATTTTCCAAAATCTCTTGCTTCAGTATACCAAGAGAACAATTCCATGCTCCTAACTTTGTGGGAACAGTTTGGGGTGAGGAGAGTTGAATGTTCAAAGTGGTTCATGTGTAAACATCTGATAATGAGGTCAGTTTAGATGCTACAGTACAATCTGTGATTGCCTTGTGTTGGTATTATTCAGTTTTCATCTACAGACAGAGGGATGTGTTGATAGGAGTGATTTGCACCAATTCAGTTTCACCACCAGAGGGCAGTCGAACATTACCCTTACCACGGTATGGTAGAATCAGGAGGTGCTTTTGTTGTTGTGTGTATGGAAGGCAGTAGCCACGGTGATTCAAAGGCTAAAGCTGAAACCCACGGCTATTTTTGAGCTTTTATTGAAAACAGAACACAGTGCACTCACCAGAATGGGATGTTGGACAGAACTTTGCTCATGGACGTTAGTGCAGCTCACACAGCCCGAATTTACATCCACTGTAACAGGAGACATGGGAATAAAAAACAGGATGAACATTTAACTTTACTAAACAACCGGAGCATGTTCAAGCAGCGCGAGGACTGAAAAGGAAATCCATCCAAACTCACGTGACCGTCTCCGCTTCACTGTACGAGAGTTAGGAGCTCCGGTACCGACTAACTATAGCGGAGAGCACCGAGATATCCAGGAGGAAAAAGACTTGGGGAGATTTGAGCTCAAACTGCTCCTAAGTATCAAAAGATGAGAATCTGTGTCCAAACCCACCGACTAACATCGAGTAGAATGAAGTTGGATGAACCCGCTTCACGGCTTGTCTCTGGCTCTAACAGCAAAAACAAAGGAGGAACAAACGGGGCTGGCACTTCCTGGAATGACAACAAGCTGCATTCTGATTGGTTGGTAATTTAAATATACAGCGCTTTGATTCGTCCATGTAAAGTATAGCGTATCTATGGTAACGGCCGGTCAGAGATCTGGCGCTACGTAAATGCGTCATCAATGCGCGCCCCGCCATTTTAACAAACCAGATGTGGAAGTATACAGTAAATATAGCGGTAGGCTAATCCATGATGACAGCCCGCAAAACCACACCGAGGTCGGTCCAGGAGGTTCAGACATTTCTGTCCTTGGTGGACGATGAAAAGATTCAGCGTGAGTTTGACGGAACAACACGGAAGTTACGGGGAGCGTCGCTATGACGACCAGGTATTCTAAAGTCAACACTGCTGTGTTGTTTCTGGTGTAACTATGGAGACGGTCTACACGCGCTGTCTTCAGGAGCTCCCAAAACTTCATATCAGCGATGTTCCTCAGATTGGACCAAGTCCAACACCTCCCAGTAAAGTGGACAGAGGATTCCAACTGGATGTGGATCATATAGACATGATTTGGAAGGGAAGGAAGAACTCTGAACAGGTTGACGTGAACGTTTGCTAACAACTGGAGGACTGGATTATGTGCGTCATCTGGGGTTTGTTCTTCACAACGTTGTGATATTGTGACATTTCAAACACATGTTCTCTTACTGACCGTACAGTACAGTAGTATCTTTGCTTCCAAAATCAGAGATGGTTTTTACTTAATTTCTCTCAACACTGATTGTTTTTTTTTTCTTTCTTTTTTTTATCCATGACTATGATTTTAAATGTTCTACCTCTAAATTTCTAAAATATTTATCATACTCTGACTGTAAATAAAACATTTCAACCACAACTAACCATCTACTTTCTTCACATCTCACTTAGGAAGAAAAATTTCCCTTTAAACTTTAAGGAATACATATGTTTATATCTGAAATCAGCATAAACAGGACATCTGCCAGCTGTTTGTTTATTTATTATGAATATATCATTTAAACCAAACAACGAAAAGTTTTATTTAAAAAGAAAAGAAAACATTCGAAAAGGAGCAGGATGACAGCTGGAGACATGATGTGTCCCAATATTTGTATCCAGATCATTTATATACATCAATATTACAATTTAAACCAAACTAACCAATGCAATGATATTTGTCCTAATATAAATCTATATTATGACATTTGTCACTATTGTTTTGTATCCCAGACCCCTGTTAGAAAACAAACACCTGAATTCAACGTGTCCATATAGTGTAAATCCCACCCACTGAGAGGTCCCATTGTAATGACATAATCAATATTAATACTACTTTACCTGTAAATGTCAGAATGTTATGGCTGATCACTGGAGGAACAAAAACCTCCCATTAAACTTTATGGAAATATTTATGTTTATGTCTCAAATCATCATGAACAGGACATCCTACAGCTGTAGACATGTGTCCCAATATTTATGTCCATATCATTTATATCCATCCATAAAACAATTTAAACCAAACTAACCAATACAATGTCATTTGTTTCATTAGGTTCCGGATTTCAGGAGCCCATACAGACAGTTCAAATATACTGGAATAATTCTGCCTGTTCATCCTATAATAGAAGAATCCTAGAATTGACCCATAACATGAGTGGGTCAATATCACTATACAGTGCCTTTCAGACTTTGTAGATTTTCCACTTAACTTTATTTTTTTAATCTTATATTCGTTTTTCTTGTTTTAGTAGTTTTGTTTTATAATTGTATTTTCTGACGTATTGGCTTTTTATTCATATTGTTGCACTGACTGGAAAACACAATGACAATAAAGGCTATTCTATTCTATTCTATTCTATTCTATTCTATTCTATTCTATTCTATTCTATTCTATTCTATTCTATTCTATTCTATTTGATGTCATGATAATCATCTTTACCTGTGTAAAACTAACAGAAGTAACATACAGGGGTTGGACAAAATAATGGAAACACCTTCTATGATGCCACAATGTTAGGTGTTTCCATTATTTTGTCCAACCCCTGAATTTTATCATTATATTTTCACATTTTTCTCCATTATCAGGTTTGTCTCATTAGATTTGTGTTGTTATTTATAATCTGATACTAATTTCTGTCTGATATGTTCACCTGAAAAACAATAAACCTGTTCATTAAACTCCAGTGGAGCTACTATTAGTCATTAGACATGAAGGTTTATAGATATGAAGAGTTGTATGTAGAGTAGTATGAATGAACATGAACATTTTACTGCTGAAAGATGCTGAAGTATCTAGAAACAGATGGAAATAACACTCACATGCCTTTACGACTAAAATACCGTAATTCCACCAATAAACAGGTGTTTATGGATGTAAATGTACAAAGGATAAAGTTATAATATTAGGACAAAATAGAATTTTATGAATAAAGAGTCAAAATTCTTTCCAACTTTCAGCCCAAAAGATGAACTGAATGCAGACGTGGAGGCTATTCTCCAGATATTTCCACCTCTTTATGACTTTTCTCCAAACATTATGTCTTTATTCTGTAAATACGGTCCTTTAAAGTAATGGTCATTTTCAGCCCAAAGCCATAATCCTCTCACTTTGTAAAAACGCTGAAAGATGAGTTATTGTGAAGGCATCGTCTCCGTTAGTGATTTCTTCAAACATCTTCTTCTCTGAAACTATTGGTTGAATTCATTTCAATTTTATCTGTATCTTCTTTGGGACAATGTTTACAAAGTTTGTTCACAGTTTAGAAAATGTAGATTTTTTAAATATTCTAAATGTTCCTTTCCTTCTAATGGTCCATATTTGGATGGTTTCTAACATGTAAATGGTTCCAGATATCAGTCTAGTTCCTATTGATCACTGATAGAAGTCATATATGGACTTTGATTGGATGAGTTGAGTTCTCCTCCAGTGAAAGTCCCGCCCACTTCCATAGTTAGATTGATGTGCATCCAGACCACAGGACTGGAACATAGAGACAGAACCTGACAACCTCACACATTCACCTGGGGATTGATTCTGGATAGTCCAGTTCCACTGTATTAACAAGAAATCACATATTCACAATCAATTCATGACAAGAGGAAAAATACTTTATTCCAACATTATGGGCAGCAGTGTTCTAGCATCAGAACCTCTAAGTAATGACCACTGCAACTGAAAAATAGAACAAAACAATCAACAGGAACTAAATAAGCAACATGAAGAAAATTCCTTCATTCATTCATTTTCTGAACCCTCTTTATCCTCACTGGAGCCTATTCCAGCTACTTATGAGTGAAGGCAGGGTTCACCCTGGAAACATGAAGAAAATATTTAACGAATAAATATAACAAAATAATCACCAGAATTTACAAAAATGAACAAAATAATCAATATAAATGAAAAATACAAGAAACACAGGACAAATAATTCAACATAATCAAGTAAATACTTCGTAAATACTACTTCATTTGCATGTGCTCCTCCCACCATCCAAAGACACGCACTGATAGGTTAATTGGTTAATCTAAATTGCCCGTAGGTGTGAATGTGAGAGTGACTGGTTGTTCGTCTATTTCACAGGTGTCAAACATGCGGCCCAGGGGCCAAATCTGGCCCGCCAAAGGGTCCAATGTGGCCCCTGGGATGAATTTGTGAAGTGCAAAAATTACACTGTAGAAATGAACAATCACTGGTGTCAAAATCCTTTTAATTCAGATTCCACACACAGATGCATACAGAGCAATTAGTTCTCAAGTGGATGGGAGCAGTAAAATATGATCATGATATCCTATAAATAATGACAACTGCAAATTTTCTCTTTGTTTTTTTTGTTTTGTTTTTTTTTTTGGTGTAAAAAAGTAAAATTACATGAAAATGTTTACATTAACAAACTACACTTTTACAAAAACATTTGAATAACCAGAACAAATATGAACAACCTGAAATGTCTTAAGAGAAGTAAATGCAATTTTACCAACATTCTGTTATTAAATGTTCTGTGTATTTGTAGATCCACCGTGATCTGTAAGTTATAATTTACACGTGTAAATGATAAACTGAGGCAGAAGATTTTTTCAATTGCACTTATTTTTCTTAAGACATTTCTAGTTGTTCCTATTATTCAGATTTGTAAGGAAACTTTGTAGATGTAAACATTATCATCATTTAATTTAACTTTTATCACTGCTATTATTTACAGTAAATATAGCGGTAGGCTAATCCATGATGACAGCCCGCAAAACAACACCGTGGTCGGTCGAGGAGGTTCAGACATTTCTGTCCTTGGTGGACGATGAAAAGATTCAGCATGAACTTGATGGGAAAACACGCAACAAGTGAGTTTATCAGCAACTCTCTGAGCAGACATCACAGAAGTTGCACGCAGTGTTGCTATGACGACCAGGTACTCTAAAGTTGGTCGTATCCTGTAATGGAAACTGTCTCCAGGAATAGTACCTGGTACCCGAGTCGAGTCCGTACGCAGCAATAGTGTCCTGTTGTGTCCAACTTTTATTAGACTGAAGAAAAAGACAATGTGACGCCGATGGTGCAATCAAACTAACTTTAGGTCAGACATGGAACACCAAGGTAGGACTGACTGAGCTGAAAACCCTGTTGGACCAGATCTGAGGTTCACTTACTCAGGCTTTGGAGCACGGCGTCTTTTATAGTTTATCAGGACATACTTAGAGGCATCACTCTCCATTGATGGACTGCTGGGTCCAGGTCCATGTCTGGATCCAGGTCCTGTGGGGGGTCTGTAGGGGGTCTTCCGGGGACGGGCTCCCTCCTCTCTGTCCTCACTCTGATCCATTCTGATGAACGCACATCAGAACACAAACCAACAGTCCAGACATGAATCCACACCATTTCATCCTTTACATGATAAACAGCAGCTCAAATAAGAGCTTCGGTGACAATTTTATTTACATTTTATTTTGAACAGCAGAGAAAGTTTAAAACAAGTTGAATAAAGTTGTCAGTTAATAATAATTTCTGCCTTAAGATATTAATGTGATTCATTAATAGTCTTACTTTTAAGAAGTGGATCACTGTACCTTGGCAATATTGCAAAATCAACAAAAAAAAAAAAACATTGAACAAGTTTTTTGTTATCAGTTTGTGTTTAAATAATCAAGAGGCTGTGCTGCATTTTCATTTCTCAGAGTAGTCTCGTAGTACAGAATGTTTTTTCAATTCAAGTAGGATTTTATTACAGTTAAAGGAACATCTGGAATCAGTTCAATTAAAACCACAATGTATATTTTATTACATGTGAACATAATAACAGTAAAATATATTTCTAATATTATGTTTAATTCTTAAGAACATACAAATGCACGGATGCAAATATAGGCCATAAGGTGAACCATGAAAAGTGGCTAGAAAATAATTTTCGTTCCCATGTCTGGGCACTACTTTTTAAATGCATTTTTGTTTAGACTGTACCCTCATGGACTTTGGGTTAAAAGTTCTCCGCAATATATCCTGCAGTTTTTTGTCATAAGCCATAAATCTATATGAATATAAAATTAAAAACCGAAAATTCTGTGATGCTAGATTCACTTGTTTTATTTATCAACATTCATTTTACCAACACAAAATCTCTCACAAATTGATATTTATACATATTAACATTTTAGACAAGTCTTGATGAATTATTACCATGCAATGTGAATTTAGACCATGAAATCTTGGAAATTTGTGGGAAAAAGCTTCTACTGATTTCACATATTACACATGGTGAATTTAGCCACATACAAACACACATACATCAATGTAACAGCATTGTTTGACATTTACAGTGTTTACAGTTGCAGGGTTTCTTTTCTTCTTTTAACAATGATGCGTTTGTCATGTAACAATACATGTTTTTTAATAGATCTCTGTCTGGTTTTTTTACACAGTACACTGTGAACTTTTATTTTTGTTCAATGGATGCTCTTTTTAGAGGATATTTCATGGTTCTATAACATGTCTAATCATCACCATCACTGTCAGAAACATCATCCCATGTAGCTCTATCTTCTGTTTCCTTCTGAACATTCACACAGTGCTACCACCTACACAAATCACTGAAAGACAGTCTTGCTGACATACAGGAACACCTGTCTGTATCACATTTGCCTTGTTTCCAAGTGCAGTGGACGAACTGCAAAACACTTTGAGGAGCAGGATTTTTAGTCATCCAGGTCACTGTTAACTCCCCATCCTCAATGTGCCATCCACTACCAATGGGTGAGGGTGCACACATAATACCTTTCAGACAATGTCTCATTATTGCTGTTTGGTAGTTTGCCCTTTTGCGGTGTTGGTGTAGAGCATCACATGTCGGAGGCATGGATAGGGCAAACTACCAAGGAGCAATAATGACACATTGTCAGCAAGACTGTGTGGCCATGGCTCAGATGGTAGAGCAGGTCGTCCAATAACCGAAGGGTCAGCGGTTCGAATCCCGCTCTGTCCTAGTCAGTCCATTGTGTTCTTGGGCAAGACACTTCAGCCAGTGCCAGTCACTCTGGTGTATGAATGTGTGGTGGTGGTTCACAATAATAATAACTCTTTGCCTGATGATCTGCTCACAGAAGAGAAGATCTTGTAGCTGACATTGAAGGCGGCTTATTTCTGAAACACACATACACCCAGTTTCACAAAGCTGCAAGCAGCAGTGTGTGTGTGAGAGAAAATGAGTTATGATCAGTAGTAGTAAAAGCAGTAGCAGTAATAATAGTTGCAGTAGTAGTAATAGCAGTAAAAGTAATAATAGTAATAGCAGTAGTAGAGAATAGAATAAACTTACACACTTACTTATATACAGTGTTTGTGTGTGAGTGTGACAGACAGATTTTGTATTTTTTTTTACACACCTGCTGATAACATCTGTGCCAGTGAAAGATGATCCTTTGTGCATTTGCCAGACACGGTGATGTATTTATCCACTTTTTTCTTTTTTTTTTCTCCACATATTATGCACACGGCAGGCAGAATAGGACCAGATGAAACAGTAGGTAGATCCATCCTGGACCATCATTTCTTCCTGGGCGTTTCACTTGTTGATCCTGCGGTGCTGCTGCACAGACTCGCCTCGCCTGTGATTCATTGACATCTGAATTCTCTCTTTTATGTTTCTCTGCGGAATCCAATCGTTTTTTATCAATGAATCGTCTGTAGCATGTTGCATGATACCCAGCATCTTCTGGAACATTGTCAAAGTTAGTAGTGATAGTGTTTATAAGTTTCAGTTATACTCCTGCTCTCACCAGTCAAATAAAGCCATCGTTCGACACAGTTTCTTAACGTTTCCCATCATTTGGCCGAAAAATCCTGTATTTTTTCTTTTTTTTTTACAGATATGAGGTGCATATTCCATATTTTTGCTGGCTTTTTAAAACTGTTAGTTGTATTTTCCTCCTCCAAACTACAGGGAGCTCGCTTCCTGGTCGCAACTATCTTGGATGTTAAACTCATTCTGACTCATCTGATGTTAAATTCTGGTCACAACAATGGGGGGATAAAATCCTCTTTAGCCATGGAACAAGTCATTTGGCTGGAACTGCAATATGTTTCAATAGATGTCCTGGTAAGATTCTGTGTGAAAAAGTGGATAAAGATGGTCATTGGGTAGCCTGTGTATTGGAAATTGATAATAACCTTATTATAATGTTCAACATTTACAGATATAACAACGATAAAAAAAATAGAATGTTATTACATCAGATATCAAATGTCATAGCAGAATTTAATGCAAAATATCACATTAATCACTTAGTGGTTGGGGGTGACTTCAATATAACTCCTGACGAGTGGAAAGACAGATGGCCTTCGAAATTATCGAGTGAATATAAAAATCCAATTTTAGAAGAATTTAGAAGCAATAACAAATTAGTTGATATCTGGAGACTTCTACACAATGATGTAAAACAATTTACCTGGTTTAAACCAAACGGCCAAAGAAGATCACGTATTGATTACTGGCTTGTCTCGGATTCAATCTCAGAACATGTAACAGAAACATCAATTGCTAATTGCCCTTTAAGTGATCATTGTATTATTAATCTTAAATTAGAAAAAAGAAAATATAATAAAAAACCAAAAGACTACTGGAAATTTAACTCCCAGTTGTTAAAGAACACAGAATTTTGTGATGGAATAAAAAAAAGTGATTCTGGATATAAAAAATGATCATACTATTGACACACCGATCCAAAAATGGGAATACGTTAAATTCAGTATAAGAAAATATTCAATTACATTTAGTAAAAAATTAAACATGGAAAAGAGAGCAAAGGAAACATCTGTGGTCAAAGAACTTATGTTACTCTATAGTAAACTTAATTGGAATGAAGAACATAAAGAAAATATAAACAAACCACAGACTAAACTAGATGAGATGTATATTACTAAGGCTAAAGGAGCATATATAAGATCCAGAGCCCGTTGGATTGAAGAGGGAGAAAAGAACACGGCCTATTTTTGTAATTTGGAAAAACGCAGACAGGAATATAATTCAGTTGATAGTCTAATGATTGAAGGTGCAGAGTGCACGGATTCTACAAGAATAGCACAAGAAGTTTTCAACTTTTATAGCAATCTGTATAAGTCCTCATATTCAGAACAAAATGCTTCATCCTTCCTAAATAAAATAAAAAATCTGATTCCTATGATTGATAAAGAATTTAAAGAAACATGTGATGAGGAATTAAGAATTACAGAACTTGATTGTGCAATTAAAAGAATGGCATCCGATCGCTCCCCAGGACCAGATGGTTTAACTACTCATTTTTTAAAACACTTTTAGGAAGATTTAAAACTAATGCTGCTCCAAGCTATTAATGAATGTATTAACAAAAAAGAACTAATGGAAACAATGAAACAAGGTGTAATTAAACTAATACCAAAACCTGGAAAAGACAAGAAGATTTTAAGCAATTTAAGACCTATTACACTATTAAACACCGATTACAAGATTCTGACAACAGTTTTGGCAACAAGATTAAAAACAGGTTTATCTAAGTTCATTAGCCCAACACAATCTGGCTTTCTCAAAAGTAGATCTATACATAACAACATCCGCCTGGTTCTGGATCTTATTGAATATAATCACTTAATAGAGGAGGATGCTCTCATATTATTTTTAGACTTCCATAAAGCTTTTGATTCAGTGGAACATACATTTATTATTAATACTTTAAAACAATTTGGTTTTGGAGATAAATTCATTGATATAATAACAATGCTATATACAGGTATCAACAGTTGTGTTTCTCTTCCAGAAGGCACATGTCCTAGATTTAATGTGGAACGGGGAATTAGACAAGGATGCAGCATCTCACCTCTTCTATTCATTACAGTCACAGAATTATTAACTATAGCTGTTACAAATTCAAATATTGAAGGACTATACATTAATAATAACTAATTGATTATAAGTCAGCTAGCTGATGATACGACCATATTCCTAAAAAATAAAGAACAAATACCATTAGCTTTAGAAATAATAGAGACATTTTCCCAAGCATCTGGTCTAAGATTGAATCTGAGTAAGTGTGAACTTATGAGTATTCATAATTGCCCTGACTCCTCAATATGTAATATACCAGTAAAGACAGATGTAAAATATCTAGGTATTTGGATTTCTAAAGACTCTGACACTAGTATTAAAAAGAATATTCGGAACAATATTGACAAATGCAGAAGAACATTAAACAATTGGCTACAAAGAGATTTAACATTATTTGGTAGAACAATGTTAACTAAATTTGAATGACTTTCTAGATTAATTTATCCTGCATATTCTTTAGCCATTTCTCAAAGACAAATTAAGGAGATTAATAGAATAAACTTCAATTTTATTTGGAAAAATAAACATCACTACATCAAAAAGAAGGATTTGTTGAAAGACTATAAGGATGGTGGACTTAAGGCAATTGATTTTGAAATTATGAATGGAGTGTTAAAAGTTAAACGGCTCCAGTCTTTTTTAAAGAATGGAAAAGACATAGGTTTTCAGTACCCTCATTTATATTCAATAAAATGGGTGGTATTCAGTTTTTACTAAAATGTGATTTTGAAATGACAAAATTGCCCATTAAACTATCCACTTTTCATCAACAGGTATTGTTTCAATGGAAAATGGTCTTCAAACACAATTTCAGTCCTCATAATGTTCCTTTATGGAATAACAGAGTCATATTGAGTAGGAGGAAGTCTATTTTTATGGAAAACTGGATGGAGAAAAATATACAGTATGGTCTATTGTACACTTAATGGACAATTATGGTCAATTTTTTGAACTGAAAGAATTTATTAATAAATATAATGTTGAATGCTCCATGGCAGATTATAAAAAGGTAATTCAAAACATCCCAAGTGCCCTTATTCAGCTAGTGAAGAATAGCTTGTCGACCATAACAACCCCCAGATTGCCCAAAATCAAAATCGGGCGTGTAGATTTTTTGAATAACAAATGTAATAATAAATTTATTAGAGAACACCTTGTTGACTCCATATACCCGGGAATAACTAGGAGCACACTCTTCCTCCAAAATAACAGCAAATATGATAGATCAATGATAAGAACAAAATTTTTAAAATTTCCACTTCCTCCAAAATATAAGGAGATACATTTCAAAACTATTAATAACATATATCCATCAAATGAATTCATTAAAAAAAGATTCAAATTTGAAGTAGAAAATTGTCAAATGTGTGATAAAAATGTGGAAACGACAGAACATCTATTTTATGCTTGTGAAATTGTCCAAAATATATGGAGATGTGTTCATGATTTGCTGTCTTCTAGTTCTATAGAAATGGACTTCTTCTCTTATAATGACATTCAGACGGGTGTAATCCTCAAAAATAAAAAAGATGAGTTTTTGATGAATAACATAATTATAGTAACAAAATATTACATACATAAATGCAGATGTGCTAAAACTTCCCCCTCATGGTCTGCAATTAAAAACGAACTCCTTTTGTTTAAAAAGTGTTTGAAAATAATTGACAATGCCCAAGCTAAGAAACTGTACACACTAATAGAAAATCTTCAACTGTGCTGAACCCCTTGTATCCCTTTTTTTTTTTTTTTTTAAATCTAATTATCTTTTATTTGTATAGTCTTAGTTATTTTATTTTTACCTTAAGCTTTCAGATATTTTCTGATTCATATTACATGTTGGAGGTGTGATTCTCTTTTGTTATATTTGCACATATGGACAGAAATGAGTATGTCACTTTGGTTTTTTTTGTTATGTATTTGTTCTTGTTACAATTTTAAAAAAAAACTATCTTGGATGTTTTGAGCTTTCTTATTGGACCAGCAGGTTACATGTGACTCAAACCGCAGCACGCATGATAACAATAGCATTGCGCGAATAAAGTTAAGTAGTACCGACTTCAAACACTGCTTTTAAAAAAACTGCAGGATTGCAAATGGAGAACTTTTGATATTTACCTCAGGAACAATATATCTTTGCAACTGAGTAAAAAGATTGTAGTGCCCCATATGTCGGAACGGGATGAAACGATACGGCGTTCACCTTACGGCCTCATAGGAGTAATCTCTGCTATATCTGAACTACCGTGTGTTATTGGATACACCCCGTCACGTGACTGAAGCACGATTGGATATATCCCGTCTTGTGACCACATGACGTTCCCAACACAAACACCGATTGGCCGCACTGACCCATGTGACCGTCCCGCGAGAAATCATGTAAACACCGCGAGATTATCACCATAGGCACTCACCGGAGGCAGACATGATGTAAAGTGAAGTCTGCAGGTTTATCACTTTGGTTACACCTGGAGGTAAAGTTGGACCCAGATAACGGTTCCTATCAGTCCATGAAGTAACGACAGTAGACGCTGTTGTAAACATCTTCTCTGTTCTGACTCCTCCTCCTCTCATCCACTTCATGTTGGCTTCATTCCTGCTTCCTCTCCAAACGACAGCAGCTGTGAGTCTCTGCGTCTCTCCATGAAGGTAATGTTGGACCTATTTGACTCTCACCTCCTTCACTGTGGGTTCTTTACTTCAGTAGAAACAGGATGAGCTTTAATCCGTGTGTCGGAGTCCGTCTGAAGTGACTGTGATGAGACCAAACCTCAGAGTAGAAGCTGATGTGAAACTTAGTGGTTGAACTCACTGTTGTTGTTGATGATGATGATGTTACCGAGGGTCAGGGTTTTTCTCCTCACTGGTCCATAAAACTCCTCTGGACTATTTCCATTAGACTGGACCGTGTGTTGAACTGGTAACTTTACCATCAGTAAAAGTACAGAGAAAATCAACAGTCAGTCAACCAAAATGGCGGGTGTGAAGCCCAGCTGTCTCGTGATGACGGTTTGATTTAATGCTGCGGCACAGAAACAGGCGCTGTCTCTCCACACTTAACAGTGATCCGGAACAACCGATATATTCTACATCGCAACAAATCTCTATTTTATGAAGACTGGTATGAAAATAATATTTGGCCGATACTACACCTTATGGATGATGAAGGAAATTTATTAGATTATGAACAATTCTGTACAAAATTTAACTTTAATCCCTCTCTCTTAGACTTTATGCGTTTACGTAATGCTCTTCCCAAAGAATTTATTTTTCTATTCAAAAACTTCTTAGCCCATCAAAAAGCACAACCCCATCTTCCTATTCCGATGATTAATGGAATATCCATTTTAGATAAAAAATGTTGTAATTCCTTTATTAGAAAATGTCTTACTGATGAATTTTTCCCTGGTTTACAAAACAAAAATGACATTTTGTTCAAATTCGACAAAAGTACAGTTTCAAAGCTAAGAACAGTGTATTTATCCTTTCCTATAGCTCCCAAAGCCAAAGAAACACACTTCAAAATAATGAATGATATCTACCCATCAAAAGAGTTACTTAGACTTCGTTTCAATGTACAGGATAACAGTTGTACATTCTGCAATACCGATATTGAAACAACAGACCATTTATTTTTCTTTTGTCGTATGGTGCAAGTGTTTTGGACAGACTTACAAAATTGGTTAAAAGAAATATTTCCTTCATCTACATATTATTTTACAAGAGATGACATAGCATTTGGTGTTCTGGTAAATAACAAAAATAAGAACTCTGTATTAATGTGATTTTATGTATTGCTAAATTCTGTATTCACAAAAGCAAATGTCAAAAATGCCCACCCAACTTTTGTGTTTTCAAAAATGAACTCAAACTGTACTTGAAATCCTTAAAATGTATGAAAAGACCCAAAGCTGTAAAACTTCACTCCTATTTATGTGACATTCCCCTGGACTCAAATGAACAATCAACTAACCTCCCCTTGCAGACTGATTTTGTTTCTTTTCTCTCTATCTCTCTATTTCTTGAAATTTAGTTGTTCCCATTTGTTGCCGATGCACATTCACAATGCCATGTTTGTTATAAGGCACTGTTGTACTGTTATTTTTGAATGTTTTGCCAATTTAAAAAAAAAGAAAAGAAACAGGTGTTGAAAAACCGGAAGTGGTTCAAACTGTTGGAAACCACAAAGAGAGTATATCAAACATAAAATGAATAAAATCACCCAAAGTAACATATAGAATATATTTGGTAGGTATTTATAAGTACTTTAAAAATTTATTAAAATTATATATTTGTGGTTAAAAAAAAAAAAAAGCCAAAATAAGCCTGATAACGGATCCAAAAAAAAAGAACATTAGTGTTTTTTTTACTTAAACAAATGGTTAAAACATTTCCAACGTTTCCAGCTACAACTGTTTTATATACAACATATGGAATATAAGGAACCAGTACCTGTCCATCATTAAGTGGAGTACCTGGATGTTCTTCTTTTATCAGACATTGTTAACTAAAGATGACAGTTTGTGCATTCTGCTGGAACTGAAACCTCACTGATCAGATCCTCAGGAGGGAACCCAAAGGAGGTTTTCTACCAAGACTTTTAGTTTCACTGAACTTGGACTTTCCATATTCAGAAACTTCCTCTAATCCTGGGGTTCCCAAAGTGGGGTACTCATACCCCCAGGGGGTACTTGAAATATTTTTGGAAAAATCCATTAAATTAGTCATCATGTACTGAATTCAAAATAAATAAAGAGAATTAATGCAGAAATATAAAACACAACAAATACATTCATATAATAGTTTTATTGTCAATCATCTTGTTGAAACTTTGGTAACATTTGAAGAACATTTATTTTTTATAATATTCAAAATGAGTTTATTTGAATAGATAAGGAATTATTTTTGGTTGATGAAAGGTTAATTTATTAATTAATGACCAATGTATTATTATTTTTTTTTTATCGATGACAGAGGGCACTTTTCAGTTTGTTTTGCACAAAATTTCCTTTTTTTTTTTTTGGTTTTTATATGTATGTACTGTATGTGTGTGTATGTATGTATGTATTAGGGCTGCACGATTTTGGCAAAAAAAAAAAAATCCCGTTTTTTTTTTTTTTTCCCTCTAAAAACTCGATTTTCGATTTCGATTTTTGGGTACAACTACAAAAGACAACAGAAGTCAGCATGTCATTTTCGTGAGCAGCCCACAATGCAAGGCACTGCTCTGACCTTAAATCTGTGATGGTATCACGTGATGAACCCACAGAAGTTTATTTTTTCTTAATTAAATCTTTATTGAATGAAGCAGAGTATACAAACAATGTATACAACAAGAAAATAACATAAGTTTGCCAGGGGGAATACACTACAATGTCCAAATCAGAGCAAATACTGAATGTTTTTATAGCCTTTTTGTTTCCAGATTTATCTAACAGCTTTAAATAAAGTTCAACATCTTTCAAAAAATAAATAATATTTGGTTTTGTGTAACAGAACTTACATTTGTGAATGAAAAATTTAGCAAGTAAGAGGACTAAATTAATTATTTTAAAAAATGGGGTTTTTTTCTTTCTTTTTGGGGTATCTGGCCCACAGAAATGATACCAATGTAAGTCAGTGACAAGTATCAGTCATGCGTGCGTGGACCACGTTAATAGGAGTGATCCCCATGGGTTCTATTTAAACTGGGGGATCCGTACGTGGAACAGACCGACCCAGGACACACTGGAGGTAGGGCTGGGCGATATGACCTAAAATCAATATCACGATAATTGGGTAGTTTTACCTCGATAACGATAAATGCACGATAAATAACACCCCCCCCCCCCCCCCGACCCGCACAAGGACCACGGCAAAGTGACTTCCTTTTGTTCATTTATTATAAACATTTTACCTTTCTCGTAAACTTTTTTGAACATACATTTATGTAATGGCATTTTGGCAGTAATGTCTTTGTTGAGGTAATGTCTCTTGTAAACAAATATAAATATTGCCAAGTGCAAAAGAGGTTCTTCTGGCTTGTAAACAATAACAGAAATAAAATAAATCAATACAACGCTAGAACAATAGAAGAGGTTTACAACGTTTTACACATTTTTAACAACCATTTGAACTAGTGCAATGATCAAAGCGCAAAAATGTCAGTGTAACACTGATTAGAAACAAAACGAGCTTCAAAAGTGCACTTAAAAAAACACAAGCAGAATTGCTTTCTCAACTCAAAAGATTTCAACCTGACTCCCTGCAGTTACATATTATCACTCTAAACACTAATGTTTAGTTTAGGTTTTTACTTAGAAACACTAGCATGTTAACCATTTCTGGTTTAAGGCACGATCTGAGGCATGTAACAATGTTGCCTCCAGAGCTGAAAACTCGCTCAGATGGGGAGCTAGTGGCTGGTATACAAAGGTACTTTTTTGCCACCTTACTCAGAGTGGGAAAGTGGACATGATGTTCTCTCCACCAATCTAGTGGATTTCCCTCACTATCCTGCAAAGGGGACACCAAGTAGCTGCTCAGCTCTGCTTCTACTGCTTGCCTGCGTGACACAGTGGGTGCATTTGAAGATGCTGCCTCGCTTCTTTTGAAAAAGCTACCCAATGACTTTCTTGGCTTCTTTGGTTCAGAAGATGACGATGTAGAAGGCTGAGGTTCAGTTGCAGTGTTCCCTTCGGTTAGCTGTGTGTAGTCTGCAGCTGCTGACTCCATCTCTCTTTTCATTTTTTCCTGAATGGTGAGGACACGATCTGCAGAAATGTAGGATGCCTTGAATCTGGGATCAATAAAACTGGTCATGTCCAAAAGGTCCTCAGTGGTCGGATCTGAGAACTTCTCATCAAGGTATGCCAGGATGTCAGATTTTATGGCTTTTGTCAGATCAACATCATCATCATCCTCAGCCAGCACCCGTGAATGGAGAATGTGTAAGACAGGCTTCACGGATGAAATTGTCACATACTCTTCA
>NC_043972.1:55979779-55982279 GCF_902148855.1 Sphaeramia orbicularis
TTCTTTTCAGACGCATGTACATGTTTAGTTATTTGAAGATGTATAAATACCCTGAAAAATACCCACAACAAAGAAATCATGTGGAAACTGAAAACACTGTCTTTACTATTCACAGTAGAAATGTCTTTTACCATTTTAATTTCAGTAAAATGATCCCTTCTCAGACAATAATAATATCAAATCTGGACTTTAAAAGAACCAGATGACACTTGCCGTACTTCTAAAACAAAGACAAAACAGAATCAGTACAGTAAGGTCTGAAACACTGGCTCTGGGCCTTTGAGAGTGAAGCTCAAGCATGACACAATTTCTTGCACCTTTCACAACATTTCTCTCCCACCTTAAGTTACTTCTCATTTTACAGATTATAAGTGATTTCACAACAGTGTGATACAAAAGAGTTTGCATGTAAGTTTTTCTGCGCACAGGGCCTGGTGTAAATTTTCTGTTTTGGTGTGTTACCATTTATAAAAGAAAAAAAAAACTTCTCATATTACTTTGAAAGGCAAAAATGGGTTTGGAAAATTCTGTGTCAGGGTCACTTCTGGTGAGAGTCACCTCATGTTGAAACAAATCTATTGTTGTCTTTGTGGAGCTCAGGTAACATCTTTCATTTCAGGCCAGAGGTGCATGTAATATTGCACAGAGCCTTATGATGGATCCCTGTGGTTGTAGATGGTGGATGCTGGATGCATTACTTTGGGATTGGTGGTTCATGATAATAAATGTTGACATGAACAGTGGATTTTATTAGTCAAATTTGTATTCTCTCATGCAGGAATGTTCACTGTGGAAAATATGTTTGGTGTGAAACAGCTTTAAGAGTACTGAAATGTCAAATATTTTTGATAATGGCTTATGTCATTTTTTTATGCAAAATACACACATTTCATCTTGTACTGCATATTTTTTATTTACCTTCCTGAGAGACCCAAATTAAAATTTAGGCTTTTTTACAGTATATAATTACATTGACTGTAAAGAGTGTGATGGAACAGTTTTCTGCAGATGTGTTGTTTTTTACAGAATGTTATTTGTAGTGGACTGTTTTTTGTTATTCATTCGTTTATTTCGAGCATTTACAGAGTACATGCAAATTCAAAATTCCAAAAAAAAAAAAAAAAATCATTCATCTATACTCAAAAGGTGTGGGAAGAAGAAAAACGTATTTAATCCCACCCCCATTCTCATCATCAAATAACTTAACATAACATTTTAAATACACACTCCTGCCCTCTGACTTCAAGCCAGAAAAATGAACAAAATAGACCTATACCAAATTAGAATGAACTCATTTTACAGTATTTACATTGTATAACCAAAATGTGTGTAAAAAATAGAAACAAAGTACATTCCTGGTGGTGTTACCACAGGTAACAGTTAACCATCAACTTACATGATAAAAATTACATACCAACAATGGTAAAAACAAAAAACTGCAGTACCACAAGTGGTAAAGAACAGCAATAATTGCATACCAACAATGGTAAGAAAAAAAACAAAAAACTGCAGTACCACTAATGGTAAAGGGCAGCACATACCAGCAATGGTAAGAACAATACCAGATGGTAATGGACAACACAGACCAACGAGATGAGGAACAACAAGCACACATTAACATATAAGACAGAATATTGATGTAACATCAGTATTAAGACCCTCCATCTTTATACGATAGAGTGTTTCGTCTGTCTGTCTGTCTGTCTGTCTGTCTGTCTGTCTGTCTGTCTGTCTGTCTGTCTGTCTGTGTAACGGGTCTGGTACAAAGGCTGAACCCAAATGCAAGACCTGAAGACAGATGTTAAGTAGAGTGTGTTTACTGAACACAATCACAAAGGTTAAAGCACAACACAGAATGATTAATAAATCTGTGAAGACGCTGAGTTCGGGGCTAGACGTCTGGGCCGTGAGCAGGGTCAGCGGGCGGCCAGCGTGACCGAGCCAGAGAAATCCCAATGGCAACCCGACTAGGAACTTTTAAGGAAAAGTAGTAAACCTTCAAATGTTAATATTGTTTCACAAATATACAAAACAAAACTGAATGAAAACACCCAATAAAGCTCTCCAGAGACTGTCATAAATTTAAAGCATCTCAGAATTAATGCGCACGTCATGCGTAATGTTAAATGAAAATGATATTACAACAGACGTAATTACTTGTTTTTAATCTTTATATTTTAAAAATAAATTAAAAGTCCTACTCTAACGAAAAACTAAAATTTGTTCACTTTCAAGTGTCTTTCAAGTCATTTTAAGTCTGTGAATCCACAGCTGGCGCAAAAGCAAGTCAATCCCGTATCGGGACGAATCCAAAGGATACCCCGATAAATCCACCGACAAAAAAAAAAGAAAGAGAAAATGTGCTTTTATTACTATCTTTTTATTGCCTCGTTTTTTGTCTTCTGTTTTTTAATCATCATATTAACAAGGAATTAACCTATGGATATGACAGCAACCTCACTTATTCATTCATTCATTCATTCATTCATTCATTATCCTC